>NW_028281023.1:532500-705000 GCF_059751285.1 Brachycentrus maculatus | reverse complement strand
ACTCTGGTGTATTCATACTAATAAGGGTCCTTATTCGTCGCATTTTCTCTAAATTACCATACAAAAATATATATTAAAAAATAATTTGGAAGAATGATTAATACACATGATTTATTCCGCTAATATATAAATATTCCGCTAATAGATAATACTTAAGTATGTATAAATATTTTTGTGCGCATATAAAAAAATTCTTTTTATTAACGACATCTATGTGATTATTTGAAAACTAAATATAAAATTACTCCTAAAAGTGTAGTCAAACATTCGTTTTTTAACAAACGCCTACATTTTCTCTTGCAGATATTGGGTCGTTACATATATTTTTTGCACATATTTTTGAACATGTTTTTTGATAAAAAAAACAATAGAAAATTAATTATATTAATTTTTTAACAATAATTTTAACCCATTTCCTATGTGGACTTTTAAAATTTTCCCACAAATCCATTTTCGCGCCTTACAAATTTTATGTCACAGTTATTGACATTGGCTGGGCGTTATGCAGACAGGAGCCAACCACAAATTATAAACAATGAATGAAACGAACTATTTTTTTATAATTTAAATATAAGGGTTGTGTCCTCGGGATGTTGGAAAATGAAGAGGGTGTAGGAGCTGTTTCTAATTTTTGTTTATTACTCTAAAATTTAGATATGGTGTTTATACGAAATGCATTGAAACAAGGGTCACTTTAGATTATAAGAAAGAGTGGTATTTACCAAGTAAAATTTTAATTGAAAATTTATAGATTTTACCACAAAGTGACTGCCGAATAACATAAAAAGGAACAATTTATTTTGAACGCATGAAATGCATTCATACATTGGCACAGGGGTGGGCTGCAGGGGGCTCGGAGGGGCTCGCGCGAGCCCCTTGTTAAATTTGGCTTGGGCCGGCGAGCCTCTTGTTAAATTAAGAGAAATCAATATTCTCTGATTAAATCAATACATAAATGCAATTTCAGTGGAAGTCATATCTATATTTTGTCATCTGATGTACATATAAGGAGTTTAAAATATATATATTTTGGATATTTAAAACAAAATTATACACCTCCCCCCTCCCCCATCCCTTCCCGCTCCACCCGCGAGCCCCTTGTTAAAAAAATTACAGCCCATCTCTGCATTGGCAAATACATGAATGTCCTTTATGCACATTCATAATAATAATGACGATGAATCATAATAATAATGATAAAAAAATACATTTTGTCAAATTTGACATTTTTTCTGATGGACTTTTAAAAACTAAAAAACAATTATCATTGACTTATGGTTTAAATCAGGTGAATTTAGACAGGTTTTATCCGTACCTTCCTGTCAACCGAATCATGTACCTACCGATTGATCCAGTGCATACTATAATAATATATGGTAAGTAAGTAATATTTGGTAGGTACGACAATATCCCCCTAATTTGGTTACTGCCTTACGAATAAGCTAGGGTTCAGGTACCCAGGTACCTACGTAGGGGTAGCGGGTAGGTGTCGCGTCCTCGTGGACTGCAGCCCCCGCCCCGCGCCGCTCCCCGCGCCGCCCGCCGCCCGCCACCGTCCCTCCGCGACGCCCTATCGACTACGCCATGTGGGAGAGGCGTCACGAGGCATGCGCGCGAGGGGCGCTTGCGCTACACTTTATTCCGAGGGCGGACAGTCTGCCATACTTCGAATCGTCGACTGACCAAACTTTATAGATGTCAAATTGTTATTTATGTTACTATAAAAAAAACAGCTGTGTTCACATTCTTTATCGTCCGTATCTGTAACACCATTTCTTTTAAAACTGATATTAAATGTTTTACTTAGTAAATACCACTATTTAAAAAAAAACCTATCTTGACACGTGTTTCGATGCATTTCGCACCATTTTCAAATACCGTATGTCTATTTTTTTAGAGTTGTGTCCTCAAAAGTTGAAGAGGGGGAAGGAACGATTTTTTATTCTTATTTGTTAATTCATTTCTTTTTATTTTTCATTTCTTATCAGTGGAAACATTGACAATAGGGGGTACAATACAATGAAGAATTAAATTAAAAATGGATAGATTTTAACACAAAGTGACTGCCGAATAAATTAATGAAAACAACATTTGTTGTTAACATTTCTGTATTTTGCAAATCGCTGATATAAAATTATTTAAGTTATTATTTACTTTAATAATTGTTTGAGTACAAAGAAACAAAAATTGATTTTCATCCGATGATGATGATCATCCGATTTTCAGAATGGTATAAATTATACCTAATAATTTTTCATAAGGACCTGTTAGGCACCGTACACAAAATTTCAGTTTCGACTTCCTATAGTTTGAAAATAATAATGATTGATTCTTCTAGTATTTTTTTTTCTTTTTATTTCGATTATTATGTGATTCTATTGAGTATAAATACTTTATATACTTTGATTCAAATTACACGATTTTTTATTGGTACTTAATGTTTAAAATCAAATCATAATGTGCTAGCAAAGGGAAAAAATCAATGCCACCGTCGCACAGTGGGGTATATTAGCGATCTGGGCGGCCAAAAGTCACTTTTAAAAAAATTGTCGCAGGTGTATGAAAAATATATCAACATGAAATAGAGTATTTTTTTGATGACATGCAATAATTGTATCCCCCCCACGCACATCTCACGTGTCTAATGGTCAGTCGCAAAGTTGTTGTTATTGTGAGTGCACGTGTTTCTCTTTCGCTGTTCGTTTAGTACGCAAACATTTCAGTGATTATTATTATTTTTTTGTATTACACGTATACAATTTAATAATGGATTGTGATCAAGCAGGTAAGATAGTGTATTGTACATAGATTTAAGTTGCAATAGCTAACATATTTACTAAAAAAAAACTAATTTAAATAAGTGCCTTTAAATGGATTTTTCCTTCATTTTTTTTTTAAATAAAGGATATTTAGTTGTGCTTCCGAGTGTTATCCGGCTATAATTTTGATTGTATCAAATAGCTTAGCCCTCTTTCTTTATATAAATTGAAAATTTTTTTGCAGAATTTTGCTCTTTTGCAAGAAATCGCTCTTTTAAGATGAGTCAGCACAATAATGAAAACTGAACTACGTACAGTTTTTTATCTTTAAATTGTTACATTTTTATTTTAGGACCAGTAGATGTTAGAATAATGACTAGAAAACAGTTATTTATTATCATGCAGCAACAAAATGCTAATAAAATTAATGAAAAATTAGAATGCTTGCAAAAGTACCTTTTACAATTAGATAATTTTTCTGACGAGTGTGCAATGAAAATTAAAAACGATTTTTCGCATTTCAAGTCTGAAATGAAACGAAGATAGACTAATGCACTCAAAAAGGAGGAAACTTTCTTGATAAAAAATGAAAATTGGCTTGACGGAACTTTTACAATTCCTTGGGTAATGAATCGATCAGGACGACCATCAAAGTCGTTTGGTGAATCAAGTCAGAGAAGCAAAAGAAGGAAAACAGAAGATTTGCGCAAACATATTGAATTAGATGTGCTCACCCATGCTACTCGGTCAAAGTTAGGAGAAAGCGGGATGAGAGATGCTTCTTTGGTGTTGAAAGAAATCATCTGTACACCTAAGCGTGCTACCAAATATAAGAAAGCGTATTCTCGTTGCCAGCAAAAAAATACCCGGATAACGCAATTGACTCCATCACAGGCTTTATCTATTTTTGTTGAAGCCGATCTTTCGAGAAGGCAATATGAAATAGTAAGGAGTTCTCATAAAAAACTATACCCGTGTTACAGTATCTTACAAAAAGCAAAACTCGAGTGTTACCCTGCTAAGAAAGCTTACAGAGTAACTGAAACTTGTGCCAAAGTAAACCTACAGAGTTTAATGGATCACACTACCACGTGACTATTGACACATTTAGAAGAATGTTTACAAAATTTAAATAAAAAAGAAAGAGAAACATTAGTTTAAATGTGCAAGTGGGGTTGTGATGGAGCACAACAAGCTCAATATAAACAAACGTTTTTAAATGATGCAGACTCCGATGCAAACATATTTCAGAGTTCGTTTGTGCCCCTACAACTTATTTGTTCCTTGAATAATAAGGTTATTTGGCAAAACCCAATTCCTTCTTCACCACGTTATTGTCGTCCAATAAGAATACGATTTATAAAGGAAACAAAAAAAATAACAAATGAAGAAATCGCTTATATTAAAAGCGGAAGAAGAACTGTGTCCGGACGAGGAACCATGGCCATCTTTCTCGGACTAATATTTTTTAAATTATTTACTACGATTTGCATTTATTAAAAAAAAAAAAATTTTTTTTTTTTTTTTACTGATAAGTAAAAAATATCTCCATATAATACAATGAATTAGTCAAAAGGCATATTTGGAATCGATTTAGAACGAAAAATAATATTGGCCGCCCAGATCGCCAATATACCCCACTGTGCGTCGCGACGATCACTATTAAAACTACATCAATCTAATGCATTGATTTATTAAGAACTAGGTTTCTTTTATAATTTTATTTCAGTGACACATTAAAATTAAAGAATGATTGTATTTTCTTGATACATTAGTTGATTGTTATTGAAAGTGTGATAAATTTATAATAATATTTCATTTATTTATTATAATCGTCATCAACATCACCGTAAAAGGAAACGCAAATTTAAGACAAGATAAAATAAATTAAAATGAAAAAAGGTATTTATCTCCCACAATTATACTATGACAGTAAAGCTTAAATATTTCCATCAGTAACAAAAACCATTACAATAATGATTTTTGTTAAATATAGTTATAATATTTTTGAAAAATAAACCGATGCTTAGGTATGTTACGTGATCAATGACAGCAGCGAGTATTAATATCAGCCAAGCCTTATGTTGGTACTATTTATATTTGCAGCTAAAATTTCGATGGAATTGAGGAGATCTTAATAATCTCAGCAAATAAGTGGGATTCGAGATGATATCACATCATTAATAGTAAAGACATTTTTATTTTTATTTAATATAAATATTACTTGCATTATTGTTTTTAAAAAAATCGTTATGTTTATTATATTGAGAACACGATGGCATAATTTTTTCCCAATGTTATATTTTTTCGCAAAAAAAGAACTGCGTGCGAAATGGTTATTAATCATTATGTATTTCTACTATAGCACTCAAAGCCACCCTCCGCAGTGTCCCAAGCAAAACACTGAAACCTGAAAGCGATAACCAGCACAGACAGTCCGTCTCCGTACTTCGGAGTGAGAGGTCGTGGTGTGTTTTTATTTTCCCGACGCGCGTTCGAGTATTTCCCGACGCTTTATCACACCGAAAACTACATTTTCTTTCATTAGCGTTACAAAACATGAAAGAAACAAAAATCAACTAACTTTTTAGTGTGGATCGCGAAAGTTTTGTTACAATGTGTAAATAGTTGTAGTCATATGATAATAACCCTCTTTTAGGTAAATAACTGCTGGGGAACACAGTTCTGGGGGTGTACTGTTTTAAGGTTATGTAAGTGTTATACAAACAAAAAAATCTTTCGTTGTTTTTTAAGTCGATAACTATGCTTTTTTTACAGACTAACAATTTCTTTATTTTCAACGTAATGACACTACGATGTTTTGTACCAAGATATCCGCGGTCTTGACAACAAATAGCGAGTGTTTTCGTGTGAAATAAACAAACTAGTCGTCAGAAAGTTGTTCGGATCATTTTGGACGATCGACGAAGGAGTTGTTCTCTGTCGCTACCAATAGTTAGAGGAAATAAAGAGTGGGAGCGTGGGAAGTATGAGCCAGGGGCTCGCTGCGGCGGCGGCCTGAGCGGCCGCAGGTTCCCCCGAGCTCGGCGCCGGGCGCGCCAGACCGCCCGACAATAAAGAAGGTCAAGGTGAAGATGTCCTCGATGTCCGCCCAGGGCGTGGTGGAGAGGGCCTCAGCCGAGCTGTCCAAGCGCATCCACGGGCTCGGGCTGCGGGGCAAGCACCACTCGCCGGGCGGCGCGCGCGCCAGCGTCATGGAGCGCGTCACCAGCGCGCTGTGCGGCGGCTCGGCGGCGCTCGGCGCGCCCGACAAGCCGGCGCGCGCGGCGCCGCGGCGCGCCCAGCGCCGGCGAGCCGTCGCGCCGCCCGGCTACCTGCCCTGGGACGCGCTCGCGCTGGACGAAAAGTTCCTGTGCCGCCTGTTCCTGTACTTCTCGGCGGGCGAGCGGCGCGCGCTGGCGCAGGTGTGCTCGCGCTGGCGCGACGTGCTGTACCGGCCGCGCTGGTGGGGCGGGTTGCTGCCCGTGCTGCGCTGCAAGGAGCTGCGCGCGGCGCCGGCGCCGGCGCGCGCGCGTCTGTACGCCTCGCTCGTGCGGCGCGGCTTCCGCGCGCTCGCTCTCTCGGGCGCCACGGACGAGGACGCCATGGAGCTGCCCGCCAGCTTCCCGCTGGCCGCCGCGCACGTGCACTCGCTCAGCCTGCGCTGCTCCAGCCTCAGCGACCGCGGCCTGGAGACGCTGCTCGACCATCTGCAGGTCAATATTAAAATTTTTTTCAATTTCAACATTGTTTTATTTTATTTGGGAATTTTACAGAGCAAGTTATTCAAATAAATGAGTTTCGTACTTGTACTATTCCAGATACAAAACTCCACTATTGTTAATTTGAGAAAATACCTGAAAGAGGGACAGGAGAGAGGAAAAGGGGGAAAGATCAGCGATATCAGACACACCGCGATATTTTACATATGAATCGAGCTATGCATACGAACCTACCTAAATAAATAATAATTTTATACACCCAAAAAGTGATGGTGATGAAAAAGTGATGAAAAAAAATGCTGATCTCAAGAGTCCACATTTATATTTTATTTATAATTGCACACCTGGCAACTTTAATATGTATCCACGACATAGGTACGTTCCTGACCATTCATAAAATATGCCAGGATTAAAAAAGAGATAAGATACCTTTTACGGGTTTGACATTACGCCGTCATAATCCTTTTTATGATAAAATCTCTTTACCGTACACGCAATCAACAGTCTCTAACAAATTGAAAATATGTTTTTTAAATTATCTCGATTTTTCATTATATTCCTTCCAAATTTATTTGAGTATCTTATTCATGTAATAATATCGAATAGACGATTCACTTTTCTTAATGAAGTACGGCCTTACTTTGACAATAAATATAAGACGCAACTAAAGAAGTAAAGGGGATATTTCAATTTTAAAACTGCTGAATTTAATAACCAAATATCAAATTATCAGTCATTTTATGCAGTTAAATACAATTAAATTAAATAATTTCATGCGTTACATATTTACACTAAATTCTAGTTATAATTCAAGTCACGAGGTTTTGACTTTGATTGATTGATCAATAATTTATGCAGTTTTATTGAAACTTATTCAAAATATTTAAAAATGTATTAATTTTAATTGTTCAGCTTTTATTAACTTAGTATATGTATTGGTTTAGAAAATGGCAACAAAAACAAATGTCGATGACAACACTCAATGACAACAAATGTCGATGACAACACTAGATAGTAACAAATGTCGATGACAACACTAAATGACAACAAATGTCGATGACAACACTAGATAATAACAAATGTCGATGACAACACTAAATGACAACAAATGTCGATGACAACACTAGATAATAACAAATGTCGATGACAACACTAAATGACAAAAAATGTCGATGACAACACTAAATGACAACAAATGTCGATGACAACACTAGATAACGACAAAAAAAAAAATTGATACATTTACAGAAGAACTTCAATTACTAGAACTCCGAACTATCCGATTCGCTTGCAGAATTACAGACAAAAAATTAAGAGGGAAACGTAGGTACTACGATTTGCAAAATAATGATTGCCTTCGCGAAGCCACCTGTCACTGTTCGTTTTGATAAGTCAGTCAGTCAGTCAATGTACAACACTAGTAACTACGCCTAACATGTAAAAGTGTTGCCTTTTCATTTAATTAATTGAAAGCTCGTTTTCTGTCACTTTCAACATATGGAAAGTAATATTATTTATTGATTCGGCATTAACTTTGTGGAATGACAAGTTGATTATTTAAAAAAAACTTAACGTATTATTTTTTTTTAATTTAACACTTGTAATAAACCACTTAATGAGTTTTATTTTATACACGACTATTTTCGAAAACTTACAGATATTTTCATCTACAAGTGAAAATTAAAACTTAAGTTTAATTAAATACTTTTATTTCACCTGTAGATGAAAATATTTGTAAGTTTTCAAAACTAGTCGTGTATAAAAATAAAACTCATTAAGTGGTTTATTACAAGTGTTTAATTAAAAAAAAAATACGTTAAGTTATTAACACATTTCAGACGGCAATTTTTTTACGCCTGCGGACTGCTGGCGATGGGATTTGATAATTATATATGCACATATAGTTAAGACCTTTATAAAAAGATTGGTGTTTAATATTTATATAAAAACATTGGATAATTCCTTCATTTCTACCTATGAAATGAGGCTGGCGCAAAAGGTAAAAATATGTGTCCTTAACCATCAATCGATCGAACGGGTAAAAATACCTTTCCCGTCCTTACTGTGTTAATTAAAATAGACCCCTTTTCGGTGAAAAATCCAATTCTCCGAATTTTTGATTATCCGAATGGGTCCGATCCCAATTCATTCGGATAATTGGAGCTCTTCTGTATTGGATTTGATATTCAGTCAAATTTTATGTGGGAAAATATATCAATGGTGTGCATTTGAATGCAATTAGTAATAAGATGATTTTGATTTCCAAAACGTTAAAATTTTATATGCAGTGAGTGTGAATTTTAAATGAAACTGTCTGCTCAGTGCAATGCTCACCTCGAGCACCGGCGTCGTGTCGCGCGTCCTCTTGTTAGAAAATGTATTTTCAATCATTAATCTCCATCGTCACGGAAGATGACACGTGTGACAATCATTCCTGTCGTCTGTGCGTGTATCATCTCTGGTTATTTATTACTACATGTCCGCTATAATAGTATCATTATCAGAATAGTCAGTGGTTAAACGTTTCGACTTGCGAACTAAAAATAAACGTTGAAATACGATAAATCTTTGAGTAACATACATCATACGTTTCATTACTCCTTATTTGTTTTATCTTTTCACATCCACTCCACATTCAGTGATGCATAGGGCACTGCATCAAATTGTTAAGTAAAAACTTAATAATCTAATGTATGCAAGGTAATCAGTATTGCGCTTCAAGTGTCAGTATAGGGGTATATTAAATATATACGCATACTATTGGTAACAAATTTATTCATTCATATTTATTTCTGTACATATGAACATTTTCCCTCACTGGGTTTCCAATACCAAGGGGACATTTTACAATTCTTGTACTTTTTAGTAATTCTTCTATCACGAGTCATGCAATGCATGATGTGAATGATATAATGGCCCGAATATACTATATATTTCGAATATATCTACATCCGTGATCGATCATGGATAATTATTTTGTGCATTGTTTCGTTATTTAATGACTACAGATAATGAAAAAAAGTTATAAAGATTTATTGCGTAATTCTTTTGACCAAAGGGGGGGAAGTATTATATTTGTAGATGTGTTCCTGATATGTTTGTTTTACTGGGAGGTGTATTTTTTTATATTGTAGAATTGTTCACTCAATAATTATCTCTTAAGTAATACATAATATTATCAACACGCATGACGGAATAATAATATCCAGCCCGGTGATTCTTCCGATCGATTGATATTGAATCATTCATTACTGGGTGAGTTTGACGAGCCAATGATATGTTTGGAAAATTGAAGATGTTCCTTTACTCTATTCAGCAGGTGTCAGCGTCGAGCAAGCGATAATAATGATTAATGACAATCGAATGAATGCTCGCTGAATCGCGGATCTTCTCTCCTCTAATACCATATGCACAGTGTATGAACACGCAACACAATGATAATTTCTGAATACAATGCACACACACACACATATATATATATATATATATATATATATATATATATATATATATATATATATATATATATATATATATATATATATATATATATATATATATATATAAATATATGATACATATAAGTATATAGGTTTTGAAAGATGTATTAAAAAAAAAATATTTTCAAATTACGTATATATGGGGTCAATAGGGAGATACTGATAAAGCCTCAAATTTCTTTATTCTTTAAAAATACTTAACTATGAAATAATAACTTCAACGTTTAATTCCTGTTCTCTTATACGGCTGCGAAACATGGCACCTTACAAGGGCCCAGAGCAGCCGTGTACTAAGCTTCGAGAATAGGTGTTTGTGGAGAATTTTAGGCGTGCGGTGGTTTGACTTTGTGAGGAATGAAGAGATAAGGCGTAGGACGCAGCAAATCTTGGTCACAACTGTCGTCAAGAAAAGGCGATTCAGTTGGCTTGGCCATGTACTCCGCATGCCTCCTGACAGCCGCCATCAAGCTTGCCTCTTTTACAAGGCATCAGGTTCGCGCCGCCCAGGACGACCACTGCTGACAATTCGTCGGCAGTTCTCGTCAGAACTTCGGGACGCGGATCTGACTTGGGAGGATGCAAGGGAGCTGGCAGCCGACAGAAAAGCCTGGAGACAGTTTGTGGACTCCATATGCTCCACCTAGGGAGCGGATATGGTTTAATATAATAGATGTGTTTAATTCTGTTTATTTAATGATTTGCAAAGTTTTCTGAGGAACAAGCTCTGTGTTCCCACAGCAACACAATAACAACCCGTCGACGACTTCCATTATACTATGAAGATTTTAATTTGATGGTTCAGATATGTTGGCGAAATAATGCTTTGCAAATAGGATTCGAGGCATGTCGTATGTTTTTCGCGCTCTCCTTAAAATTAAATAAATTACATTAAGTTATTTTGACTCTGAGCCTAAGAGACACCACACGTGGGCCATTGACAGTAGGTACGCGAATCCTTTTCGCTAGAAGACAATAATAGAAAGCGCATTGGAACTGGACGCTACAAGCGTCGGCGTCGCGACGATTTAGAATTTTCAGCATGTTTTTAACACCAAGAATAGCGGACTGAAAATAAAAGCCACTTCCTGAAATAAATTACGCGATACTTTGAGAGTTTTTGAGTTGTCACTCACTCAACTTTGAGACGGAACACTTTGATCTATGAATACTTTACAACTTCTCTTGATTGTATTTAGTGATTTAAGCGACTTGTAAAATTTACATTTCAACTAAGTCAGCCACTTCTCATTTATTTATTTAAATTTTAAATATAATTTTAAAAAAGAAATACTAATAAATATGTCCGCCTCCGTAGTGTAATGGTCAGCACGCTCGGCTACCGTTCTGGAGGTCCCGGGTTCGATTCCCAAGGGGGGTAAAATAAATATAAGTGATTTTCTCTCTGTAATATTTATTCAATATTATTACCCTGGACTGGTACCTGAGGCGGAGGGCTGATCACCTTTCCTTCATGTGTAAACGATCAAGATAACACTGCGTTTATATGACGCAGTGCCCTATGCATCATGGGGGTGCGGATAAGGGTTTTATTTTTTATTCAATAAATATTTTTAAAAAAATAACAAGAAAATAAATTTAATGATCAGTAAATGTTCGGCAACTATTGTATATAACAATAAATCAGACGCCTCTCTTACAGTCATATCAAATATAAAATGCTGCAAACATCTTGAAAATGATAAATTACGTGATGGAAAAAAATTCGTTTTGTGATCCCATCATGATGGTGTGTCCCTTCAGATTGTAAGTTCCAGGGAAATTCGATGATCGCGTTTACGAGGCTATTTGAAACCTTCTTGCGCGATGAATAATTCATCGAATATGTTAATTAGAACTAGTTCGGATAAATTGCTAATTTGAATATAAAACAGATCAGTCCAAACATCAAGCTTATAGGATTCATTAATCCCCAAAGACGATAAACCCTAGAAACCAGTTTTCCAAGTAAAATTAAGTACTCGTTCAAGCGATCCACCTCGTGCAAAAAAAGAAAATGGAAATATATATATATATATATATATATATATATATATATATATATATATATATATATATATATATATATATATATATATATATATATATATATATATATATATATATATAATAAAAAAACAATGTGTTGCTTTGTAAGTAAAGAAACGACAGTAAAATTTATTCTTAATTAATATTAGATTTGCGCGATCTGCTTTACCGAGTGTCACAATATTGAGAGTCGGTACTATATGTAGGTATTTAATAAAATCAGTAGGTAGGTAAATATATATATATATATATATATATATATATATATATATATATATATATATATATATATTTACATACATACTTAGTATTTTCTTTGTAGGTAAATGTGTTATTTTAACACAACAGTTACATCCAGCCATTCACATATACGAGCACTACCTACTGTTCTTGTAAGAAATTTCCTCATTTGTAAAAATATCTGAAAGAAGAATGTGAGGGAGGAAAGGGAAAATTAAGATTAATTTAATTGTGATAATGTTTTATTCGACAGTTTTATTTTATGTATTATGTGTTAAGGAACGCTTATGCCAAGTAAAAATTCCTTGATATTTTACGTTTTTCCGCAGATTTTGGATCCTTAACATATAAATTGCGTTTTTCTAAGCCTTTTCACGAATGACGATTCTCGGAAGTAGGCATATTATATGATAATATATGTACATATTAAACGTGGCAATACTAGCCACGCAAGAAAACAATTATCTTAACACAAAAAAGCTTTTTCAAGTAATGACAGATTTTCAGCATGTTTATTTTTTTACGAGAAAATTCCAAGATATTATTTTATACCAAAAGCTGTTTACTTTCGATTAATTAATTTATAAATTATATCCAAAAAAATATACTTAACATTACCGCCAATCTGTTCGAAACATTACTGCAAGATTGTTCTCGCTAGACAGTAACATTTTAAGAAAAGTGAAACCCAACAAAATATATATTTTTTGCATAAATATTTAAAGGATATTATGAAGACTTCAAATATGTACATACATTTATAGAAACACGTAACATATTTTAAATTATTAAAATTATTGCATAACATAGGCTAGAAACCAGCATAAAAACAACCGGTTAAACATTTCTTCAAGATGTAAATATCGATAACTTTAAAAATTAAAATGTCAAAATATGAGTAGTGTCAAATTAATATTTAATGATTGTTTTCAATTTGTATATATATTTTTTTTTTAAATTTGGATGTAGTCATAAATGAACGAATAGTTTATGGTAAATACTATATTGACTCCATAATATATATTTTAGACCAATTTTGTATGGAATGCATGGTTTTTCTAACCATTATCCGTATCTAATAGTGCATAGAGCAGTGCAACGTATGAACGCAGGATATTCTTGATTATTAATAACATGAAGACAAGGTGATCACTCTAGTACTCGAAACGTTTTTATGGTTTTAATGGCTAAAAATGTTTGAAACGCGCTATATTTACATTACGCGCTGAAAATTGAGGGTCGTATGTTGATTGAAGACGAGTGAGATTTTTTTAACTGTTGTTCGTTTTGTTTAAAATAATCGTTTTAATAAATAAATAAATAACTTTTGTAGAATAGGCCTACTCAACAATATAAAATGCAAGTATGTGAAACCTGTATATGTAAAAACGGAGGTAAGCAGTAAGTACTTAAACCTATATTTAGGTTCATCAAAATTGGTCAACGATGAATATGAGAATTTTGATATATTCTACTCGACATTGTCAGCACTGAGATCGCTTACATAGTAAGTCAACATTCATGTCGTGGTGTGTCACTATTGTCATATAATTTGCCTTTGACTTGAGCTTTGATCTTTCCCTTTTCCCCTTTTCCTCCCTCTCGTCCCTCTTCCAGGTATTTTCACTAACTTAAAAATGTGAAGTTTTGTAACTGGAATGGTACAAATACCTGTTTTATGTTACTCGTTAATGTTAATGAATTTATGTAAGTGTTCTAAAATTGCCAAAAAAAATAATAACGATACAAAATAATTTAATAAATCTTTCAGCTGTTGTTCGTTGCATATTTCAACGCGAAAATTCTGGGAAAAATAATACAATATTTCAATACATAAGCTAGCACTACTGAATCATTCATTCATATTTCACCTGTAGATGAAAATATTTGTAAGTTTTCGAAACTAGTCGTGTATAAAAATAAAACTCATTAAGTGGTTTATTACAAGTGTTTAACTAAAAAAAATAATACGTTAAGTTATTAACACATTTCAGACGGCTATTTTTTTACGCCTACGGACTGCTGGCGATGGGATTTGATAATTATATATGCACATATAGTTAAGACCTTTATAAAAAGATTGGTGTTTAATATTTACATAAAAACATTGGATAATTCCTTCATTTCTACCTATGAAATGAGGCTGGCGCAAAAGGTAAAAATATGTGTCCTTAACCATCAATCGATCGAACGGGTAGAAATACCTTTCCCGTCCTTACTGTGTTAATTAAAATAGACCCCTTTTCGGTGAAAAATCCAATTCTCCGAATTTTTGACTATCCGAATGGGTCCGATCCCAATTTATGTAAGTGTTCTAAAATTGCCAAAAAAAATAATAACGATACAAAATAATTTAATAAATCTTTCAGCTGTTGTTCGTTGCATATTTCAACGCGAAAATTCTGGGAAAAATAATATAATATTTCAATACATAAGCTAGCACTACTGAATCATTCATAATAAATCGATTTAATCATTATGTTCGCCTTGTTTGGAATGTTTGTAAATAAAACATTTTAACCATGTAGAGCAGTACAATGTACAATATTGGCATGCGATGTGAGGTATTGATTTTTAGAACTGGGGCAGGTTGTATATTTTTATTTTCGTTATTGCAAATAACGTGAATGCTCATAACCTACATTGCGGCCTGTAGTGTATATAAAAAAATAATTTAAAGGTCATGTTTAAATTCTGAACATAAAATAACAACAAAAATATGTCAATATTTTCCTTTAAAGTGCAACATAATTTTGCCGAACGTTTAAAAACTTAAGTACTTTATAACAAATGGGATTTTTATTAGATCTTGATATATTTTAAATGCATACATTTTCTTTAATTTATTAAATTCAATTTCAATTTTTAAATTTAATTTTATAAAAAATGGAAAAATCGGAAGGTATGTATGAGGTTCACCACCGTGCTGTGGTTAGAGCGTTTAGCTAACGTACTGGAGATCCCGGGTTTGATTCCCAGAGTGGGAGAAAATAAATATCTGTGATTTTACACTCGAATATTTATTTTATATTAGCGTGGACTGGTCCCTGAAGCGTATGAGTGATCACCTTGCCTTCATGTAAGTAACGATCAAGAAAACACTGTTTCTATACGATCCAGTGCCCTATGCACCATTTGGAACTGGTAAGGGTTAGAGAAGAAGATGGTAAAATATGAGGAGATGGATTAATATGAACGAGGTGAATATTGTTTACAAAGACAAATTTATATGACATTCCATTATCTCTGCCTGTGGGAAAGCGACGAGATGGTTAGTTAGTAAGTTAGGAAGTCTTAATTTATAAAAAAAATTAAAAAATATTTTTTAAGAGTAGATTAAATTTGACCTTGCACCCGATGTTACATGTAAAGCGTCACAATGCTAAGTTCGTTCAGAAAATAAAATTTGTTATGGTTATATTATTTTGAGAAATAAAAAGACTTCGTTTTTTGATCCACTCACACATTTAAAAAAAAGTCTTTTCTCAAAATAATAGTTATTGAATTGAATATTATAAAAAATGGGTGCTAATTATACTACCCTGATACTATGAATAATTAATTTAATCAAGCCCCATAATGACCGCTGTCGAAATGTGATTTATGACCATTTTCTTTACGTTTCAGGCTTTGTTCGAGCTAGAACTGGCTGGCTGCAACGAGGTGACCGAGGCCGGGCTCTGGGCGTGCCTGACGCCTCGCATCGTCTCGCTCACACTCACGGACTGCATCAACGTCGCCGATGAGGCGGTGAGTCTATTTATCTCCCTCTACCGCATGCAGTTTCACTAATTAATAATTTCACGTAATAGCGAGATCTGATCCTTCATGTAAAGTATTTTATATTTATTTTATATAATTCTTATGTATGTATAAATAAAATATAAAATGGTAGTGGTATAACCTTTGAACTCACGGAACGATATATCCGCTCTAGAAAATACCTGATATATCAATTTGAGCTTTATCGTGACAAGTAAATTTAGCATTGAGAAAAACTAAATATATATGTATATATATATATATATATATATATATATATATATATATATATATATATATATATATATATATATATATATATATATATATATATATATATATATATATATATATATATATATGTATATATATATATATATATATATATATATATATATATATATATATATATATATATATATATATATATATATATATATATATATATATATATATATTTATATATATATATATATATATATATATATATATATATATATATAAATATATATATATATATATATATATATATATATATATATATATATATATATATATATATATATATATAGATATATTTATATATATATATATATGGTCACGTTTTGTCGCAATTTTAATTAGGATTTCGATAGAATACAGTAAAGATAACAGATTTGCATTTAAAGATTTTTAAGTGCAATATTGGAAATGCAACTTTTTGGCAAGGATCTCCACATATATATATTCGTTCATATTTTTTTACTATAGCGATACCTCATAACTAAAACTAAGTTTCAACAATATTCTTGAAAAAGATTAACTACACTATTTTTACATCTACGTAAACCTACATACAAAAAAGGTTTTTCAATAGTTCACATATGTAAACATACATGTATAATAAAGTTTTTAAATGTACATCTACAGTGCATAAGGCACTGAATCGTATTGACATTTTGGTTGTTAATTACATAAAGGCAAGGCAAGGCATAAAAACACATACATATATTTTTAACCGCCCGGGAATCAAATACGTTAACTAAACATGCTGACCACTACACTACGGAAAACAATACATTATTAAAGAATCTCAAGTCAGTAAATGAGGTTTTAGGGCTATCCTTCACATGAATTTCCCCAGATGGTGCTTCGAACTCGCATGTAAAACCTTCCTTGTTACATAAAATGAATACAAGTTTCCAATAATACAAGGATATTCAATCATTAGCTGAATAGTCAATGTTAGACAGAGTATAAAGTTATCACTTTTACTTATTTATTATTTTTACAAAAATGTTAATAATATTAGTATAACCACTCACAGAGATTTTTATGTCTACCGGTTTCGAGACGTACCCGTCTCTTCGTCAGGATAATCACTATCAGAGCATGCAAACAATACCACCCTTCACCACCTTAGCACCATTTATGTTCACTCTCAAAACTACACAAAATGTCTAACACATGCGATTTTTGGTCGACCCGAGGACCAACATCCACTACAATTTTCAACACAGACATGCGTTACGAGCCGAGGTTAAACATGCACAGTATAAACATGGTTATAAACTAATATTATTAACAATTTTGTAAAAAAAAATAAGTAAAAATGACTAACCACAAAATAATATAAATAAATATTGATAATATGATCACTTTTAAGTTATGTTAAGTTGTCAAACCTGTTAATGGCAAGAGTTATTTTACATAGTTTTAAAAAAATCAAATACAGTTCTCAAAAACAAAATTAAAATCTTGTATAATTAGCTAAAGAGGTGGCCTGCATTTTATTTTATTTACCTGACCAGTAAATTTTCTAATATGTACTTCATAAAAATACAAAAAAGAGTAATTGAAATGAACTGAATATTAATGAATATTACATTCACTTTACTGAAATACATTATTGCACAAATAGCATTGTATTTAAGTACAACTCTGTTATATTTTTAATTGAATACAATAAATATAAAGGTTGAATTATTTTAATTAATTACTCGTTAGTGTAAAATCAATTAGTGTAAAATCATTACAAAATCAACTGACCAAATATCACTGTGAATACATAATTAAGTACATTTAAAAAAAGAAAACAAAGCATTGCTCGTAAATTATATCCAGGAAGATTAAATATATTTTTTAATGTAAACGCGATAGATCTTCAGCATATAAGTATGCATGATTTCCCAATAATTTATAGAGAAGATTAGACAAGGGATGAAGATTGGTTAAAGGCTTTAATTTAAAGCCTCAGGATGAAATTTTAAAGCTTTTAATTATTATTTTTTTAAAGTATATTAAAACTGCTGACACCAGTCTGGTAATATCGATAATGATGAAACCCGGCAACTGGTCAAAAAATATAAAATAAATGTGTAAAAAAACTATGAAGCTTTTGTTTTATCATATAAAATGCAGTTCCACCAAGAAATTTTAATACAAAAGTAAAATATAATATAAGAATAAAACCAGAATTAATAAGCCTTTTAATTTACAAAAACCTTTTGAGAAAATCAATTCATTTATTAATTTAGATAAAAAGATGAATAAATCTTTCCAGTTTAGTAAGCAAGCGCGTATTGGCCATTTTCAATAAATTTAAGCAAGGATACTTTGTATTAAAGGTATTCCAACACCTTTCTCGGTATTTTCAAATTATCTGAACAATTTGTCAACCTTTTGGCACATTTCCTTAGATTTCCCGAATAGGGCGAATTTCCGAAATGTTTCCCTCACCCCCTAACCTTTCCTGATAATCCCGAGGGTATTATTTGATGTCGGTGTTCTGAAACTCTGCGCTGAATTGTTGAAACCTGTCAATCCGATCCAATATTGGAAAACGCTGCTGAATTTCAGTAAGACAATAACTAAAAAAAATAATAAAATATACTTACTTACCTACGAATAACTTAATTAACATTTCTTGTTTAAAATAAATAATTTTTTCTACCCAATCAACATTTCACAAATCTTGAGTGACCAAATCTCTAAAATTCGTATATTTTTTTATATATATGTATATATGTATATACATATATATATATATATATATATATATATATATATATATATATATATATATATATATATATATATATATATATATATATATATATATATATATATATATATATATATATATATATATATATATATATATATATATATATATATATATATATATATATATATATATATATATATATATATATATGTATATATATATATATATATATTTATAAATATATATATATATATATATATATATATATATATATATATATATATATATTACTCTTATATGGGTTGTTATATATGTCTGTTATATTTATTTGATAAATTGGAGCTTGGTTTTGCTGTCAAATTCCTTCAAAGATATTCATAACTGAAGGTATAATTTAACTTGTCAAACAAGCAATAATTCTCGAAATCGCAGTACAGCAAATTATATAGAAACCAGTCTGTGGCTTCTCTTAATCACCTTACACCCCTGTTAGCGCCAGGACTGTCTGTCTACTGTCCAATTACTCGCTATTTGTCCAATTTCCGACACGAGTCGTCGAGGTGTTTGTTCAAGGAAATTTGTAACGTCACAAAGTAAACTTGATTTCTCCTGTCACAATACTCATGTTTTATTGAAGATCAAAATACAGAGAATTGCTTAGCAGTCACTGTATTTTTTTAAAATAAATTTAATATTAGCTTATCACCCTTCAAGAGCATTGAAGTCAATATTTAATTGGTATATCTTGTGGTCAAAAAAAAATTTCAAAATGTGTCTGAATTTTTATATAAATATCTCTAAATTAATTAAAATATTTGCAAAAATAGCATTCAATCACTTTTAATAATAAATCATTGCCATATAAAACTTCCAAATAAACTATAAAAGTATAAAGGTCGACGTGTTTCGGAGAACCGTCGACTGTGTAACTTTTCGGGAATGATACAAATAGTTATATACTATACCACCCGTAGTCAAATGATTAATATTAAAAATAAAAATAATAAAACCCTTATCCGCACCCAATGGTGCATAGGGCACTGCTTCATATAAACGCAGTGTTATTTTGATCGTTTACAGATGAAGGAAAGGTGATCAGCCCTCCGCTCCAGGTACCAGTCCAGGGTAATTTTGAATAATAATGACAGTGAAGAAATCACTTATATTTATTTGACCCCCCATGGGAATCGAATCCGGGACCTCCAGACCTGGTAACCGAGCGTGCTGACCATTACACTGCCTAAAAACAACAGTAATGTTTATAAAACGTAAAAGTCGATAGGATTCACCAAATATTAATTAATTATGGTGACAAAATTAATTTCCGCGTTTTTATAAAACCGGGAGATTGTACATTTCTTTCTTTATACATGTTTCGTTTGTGAGCTTACACATTTTTTTTAGAAAAGTGTCATACGTTCATAGAGATTATCTTTGAAATTCTGGTTGTAAAGATGGCCAGAAAACTGGGGATTCATTCAACCCATACCAGATGAAAAGATCATATTCCTTCACGCTCTCGTAGGTCTTTTATTTAGGGTTGAGGCTCCGTCTGAAAGCACAAACTTCTTGCCGAGCATAAGAACTGTGAATAAAGGGACACACAAATGTAGATTGCGTCTCAGAGCTAGTGACCTGAAAGAAAACAGGGTGTCTCAGTTTGAAAGGTCTTTTATTATTCTTAATTTTCAATTATTTTTTGTATTAAATTATGAAAGGTACTTCAATTTTTTTTAATATTTTATTTCATTCACACAAACGCCCGAAGGGCTTTTACAAGTAAAATTTTAATGAAAAAAATATATAAATTTGTTTTTATTATTATTTAAAACCATCATTGTATTTTTGTATCCTATAAAGGTACAACAAAGACGATTGTAATTTTTATTATTTTTTAACATCTCATCAAAGATGAAGAAGAATATGGAAGTCTGGGCATTTACGGGGCTGACGACCGTCATAGGCTGGTTTAAGTGATCACTTTACACACGTGTAACATTCACCAATTCTACCCATTATTGACAACCACACTACTCAAATTCTTGGAAGTTCTATATATATGAACCAATTTAGAAACCTTGTTCTTGAATCACTAGAACTTCACTAGAGACATCTATTGGTGAGATGTAAAGAAGATTTTTATTAAGCAGAAACTCTTATATTATGTAGATTGAACATAATATATATATTGATTTTTGTGAACAAGTATTTGGACACACTCAAAATGTTGTAAATTGTAATTTAAGTTTTCAATTGACTTGAATCTATTATACATGTCAAATTTGCTTATATTGATCGACACCATAATATCTGTATTCACAAATCCTGTTAATATTTGACCTCACAATGAAAATTACAGACTAAAAAAAGATACTGGACCCATTCCCTCTTTTTTTTATACTATCTTTCAGTTAAAATCTAGTTTCTCTATTAATTTTTGGTGTATGCATCAGCGTCATCTTAACTGAATGAAGATAAACGAGGGGATGAGTACTAGCCTATTTTTTTACAAGGAGTATCGTCACTAAATCAATTATCCTCTTTCTTTTTCTTTCAAGTAATAATCATTTTTATTTTATATAAAAAGGAGACCGTAGCAATTTCACTTTAGTCTACAGTTGGCCTGATGGTGGATTTTTTATTCCGAAACCATTAGTCATTAAGTAATGTTTTTAAGTGAACGATGATCAATAAGAAGAGTATTATATTACCATACCCCTACGTTAACAATGCTTTTCATGTACAAAATATAAGCTTTCACCGTTTAAAATCTCTAAATGTCCATTAGCTATGAAAAAGTATTGTACACATATATTCACTCAATTTATGCTTCTTTTTTCTTATAATCTTTCGAATCATCCATTAAAATGTTTGATATTCAAAACGGACAACCTGTACTGGAATTCCAATATATCGCTCCAACATCTAACATATTGCTTTTGTACCTTTTTATATTAATTTTGAACGCTAGTTCTTCTTCAACAACTGGTTCAGTATGCCAGAACCTTCTTTTAAATAATGCCCACGTATCGCAAAATGCTTTTCTTTGGACAGGTACCTTAACGCTTTTGTACCCCATTATAATTTAAGGTATTTTTATAGGATTAAAAAAAAAGATCATTACATCAGATCATATCATCCATGATTGCATTAATCACTAATCAATATTTCTAAAATGCCCTAAACACAGAAATACCAACTATCATTATCATTCAATTAAAATTTTGATTCTGTGTATTATGAAGTAAATAAATATATAAAAATTTATGATATGTAATTTTTTATGATTTTTATTTTTTTATTTTTTTATTTTTTTATATTTTTTTATATCTCATGATACAATCATTCATATATTTTAAATTTTTTTAAAAATAACAAGTTATATTTAGGGGTGAGTGTGTTTTGCGAGCATAATTTTTTACAAATGTGCTTTATTAAAGTAATAAATAAATGAGTAAGAAAAATCATTAAAAAAAAGAAAATGCAGGTTTAACAAAAATTATTAAAATAAAATCTCTAGCAATTATCTAGTTTATTATTCGAGTGATAGAATTTCCTTTTAATAAACATATTAAATGACCTGTCCGTCTTCGCAGTGTAGTGGTTAGTACATTTAGCTAACGTGCTGAAGGCCCTGAGTTTGATTCTCAGAATATAGATGATTTTTTCACTATATTTTCATTTCAGATTACCATAAACCTTCCTTCATGTAAGTAACTATCACACTACGTTAATAGGATGCAGTGCCCTGTGCACTATTGATTGCGGATAAGGGTTTGACGAAGAGTGTTTGACGATAAGTTCAAGAAAGATTTATTTTCAATTGGTCTGGGTGTTTGTGATGTATTTTTCACATTTACCTTCCCTTACTATCCTACCTGCAGACAAGCCTGTGCTTGACAACCAAGTTTTTGTCATATTTTCTTGTAAATGGTTCCTTTACATCGTTTTAATTGTTCACAGGTAGGAGCGGTGGCGCAATTACTCCCTTCGCTATACGAGTTCTCCCTTCAAGCGTACCACGTGACCGACACAGCTCTGGGCTACTTTTCTCCCAAGCAAAGTGCTTCGCTCAGCGTCCTCCGTCTGCACTCTTGCTGGGAACTCACGAACCACGGCGTCGTAAATATCGGTGAGTAAATAAATCACGAACACGTTATTTCTTATGCAACAAACAATTTCATTTTAATAAGGAAAATATTTGTTTTTATCATGTACATTTAAATGGTAAATAAAAACCTATCAACAAAAGCTAAACTGGCACTACACAACGGAGTCCTGTTTCTTTCTTGAAATTATTTTGCAATTGACGGGAATGGAACCCCCGATGCCAGTTTCGGAGTCGAGCGTCTACCCAACTTCCAACCTTAAGCGCCCTGAGATATAGATTTCCATCTTCTTTCATTTAAAAAAACGAAAGATGTTTCTTATCAAGTTGAGACACCTGTAATATATAAATATTCCCAAGAACTCCTGGCCCATCAAACAATTTTCTTTTGCTATCTGACCCTTTTCAAAAAAGTTCGGACACCACTGATTTCGAATATATTTATGTCCACGGTAAAAATAGACGTTAACGTCAAAGCTATTTCGGATCTTCAGTAGGCACATTTGTCTCAATGTGGAGTTTGACTCATTTCATGATGTATTGCCCACCTGTCTAGTGTCATATTAATGATAATTATCCAATGCCAATGTCAAGAATACAACTTTACGACTTTATAGTGCACCAAACCGAAACGAGTCATTTCAATAAGAGAAACGTGAGTTTGTCAATCATATCCAATTAATAAATTCAATCGAAATCATGATAGAGAACATGAATCTTATGTATAAATTCAGTATTACGAAGCCTCACTTCCTAATGCTGAATTGTAGATAAAGTGGTATATACACACTGTAGGTAACTTTAACATTACTTCTGGACTTTTATTCATAACGACTTCTGCATTTTAAACCAGCTATCAATCCGTGTTTTTGTTATAAAAAAAAACATTTAACGTTTTCTTCACTCAACATTTAAAATGCTTACATCCATACAAAGTCGACGCCCTGATTCAAATAACATACCTTTTTTTGAAAGCATTTTCTTTCATAAGTTGTGTGTAACAATTATAAATTTTTTAAAATAAACAAAAATTAAAAACGTTAACAGCCCTGATTTAAAGAACATACTTTTTACGAAGTAGGTATTTTCTTTCATAAGTTGTGTGTAACAATTACAGATAATAGACAATTTTAAAATAAACAAGCATTTTTTATGAAATAATTGGAAATTTGATGTCGATCGGCCTAATTCTTCAATTCCTTTCTAATTTTGACGAGATTCGCCACCTCTTCTGTTCAAACATTCACAACGAGTCTTAAACTTCTAACCATTTTGACACAACAAAGCAACATTTAATTGAAATCAAGGATTACGTTTATACTACAAATCAGACATTAATTAATTTAAGACCTTATCTTTCCTCGGGTTAACTGAAGCTTTGAATTAATCCTTTCTTATGAATTTGTGTTATGCCATTTCTATTGTTCTGAAATCTCAATTTTCCAATAATATAAGAAAATATCTTCATTGGGGCCAAACTGGCAATATGTATTGTGATGCCTAAATTCATACATGGATGCGATCCATGTATGAACAAAAATAAAAACAGAGTGAACACCATTGGGATGTCATTCCTTTGACGAATATGTGGAAAAATGAAGATGTTATAGGACATCAATAAATTATTTAATCGTCTGTGCCATGAATTCCAGTTTTTTAACAAAACTCTTTGAACAACAAAACACGAGTTTAAAAAAAATAATATGTAGAAATGAAAAATAGTTTTATTTTTAACAAAACAATCGGTTATTTTTCTACTTTATAAACTGTTATAAATTAATGACAAGTCCATTTTTTTGTTAACTATCCTTAGGTAAGTTTTCATGTTTTGATTGCAAAAATATAACGTCTCACCGATGTGTAAAAGCCAGTTAATGATGACTCTATATTGTAATTTAAAGCGGTCACTGTTACGTTGTCACTCGTAAGTCCGTTCGGATACAAGTATAATTAGCTTTGTCGCTATTCAAAGATTTCAAACAATGCAAGTTCCACTCTTCCACTTGTATATCGTAAATTGGACAGCTAGTTGACAGTCAAACTGTTCGGCCAACTTATTTCGAATGTAAATACACTTCAAGCTCTCGATTCCCCGTGATCGAATAATCGGAACAACGTTTCCGAGACTTTTAAATTATTATTAAATATATCGTAGTCGTACAGGAGAAAGCGAGAAAGAAAGACCAACTAACAAAACGTAAAATGTTCAGGAGGGCCATTTAAGTCACTATGGCTTGGCAAGAAAATAAACATCAATGCAGTTAGTCATTTAAAAAAAATCAATATATCATACTTCCAAGTTTAAAATCGCTTTGGGATTTTTTCAGGGCAATATTAAGTTAGTATGATATCAAATGGTCAGTAATCACGTTTTTGTAAAAAATGCACCAGGTCACATTCTCCTGTATCACTATATCTTAGTACCTAAATATCTTAGTACCTAAATATTTGAATAAATTTTCATATTTATATTATTATATTACGAAGCTGTTAGAGAATAGCCTCAAATATGTCTAGAAAGTTCTTATACCACGTAGCTCACGTGACTTTATCAGGTCAGCGAACCCGCTCGATAAATTGCTTTTGTGATTGGTCCTGAATAATAATTTGTTTCAGTAAAGCTATTTATTATAAGACCATAAGTTCAATAACACAATATTCTATCATTAGAAACGTTTCCACGGCCTAAAATTGTAAATGTTACGTATTTATTAGAGATATAAGGTTTTTATTTACGTTGCATGATATATACACATGTACGTCAAACAGTTCCATAAAAACAAAAAAGGCATTCCAAAATAATTAAAAAGTGATTTTATAATTATCTGTATTTCATTTATTACAACTTAATCATGTAAAATAGGAAAAATGTTTAATCTTAATCAGCTGCCCGAAGTGTTTGAAAAATATGGTCAGACACTTTTTAAACACACAGTTGCTCATTATGTTTCTATTTCAATGTCGTGCCTTGCGTGATAACGATGAGCTTTGAATAAATCGATGTTTTATTGCGATAGAAGCTCGTTTATGTATAATGTATTATTTACCTACACAATTGAGCTTAATTTATCAATATATTTAATAATTTTTTGTCAATTAATAATATTTCTGGAACGTAGTACTAACTCGGAGTTGATAAGTAGTAAGACGTAATTAATGTAATTACTTACTCAACCAATTATGAATACCGCGGAGCTTTATTTCCATTAAAACAGATTATCTTCATAATAATTTGGCAATATGTGAGGCGCGTTTACTAAGTAGATTAATCAAAATTATAAATCATCTTACAACATTTCGAGTGTGTCCAAATACTTGTTCACAAATCTGGATTATAGGAGTATTTTTCACATTGAGATGTCAAAAAATAATATAAACCATCTTTTAATTTAACATCATACTTATTAATATTTTTTAAATATTAAATGCTGTTAAAAAGGGGATTACAAAAAGTAATACCACTATATAAAGATGCTTAGTTCATGCATATATATAAGGTTTTATTCATATGACGTATTGTATATAGTCTACAAGTTTCATTCATCGTCTTTTTCGAAAAATTGCCATATTTTCAATTTAATCAATAAATTTCCGTGGTAGCAATAAACACTGATTTAACTGCTTTATAGACTATTTATTGACAGAAAACAGAACATTTATACGATCTTGTTAAAAAGGATAAAAAAAATCTGGTACCTGATGCGGAGAGCTGATCACCTTTCCTTCATGTATTTAACGATCAAGATAATGCTGCGTTTATATGATGCAGTGCCTTATGCACCATTGGGTGTGGATAAGGGTTTGAAGATATACATAAATATATAGTCTTATTTTAATAAATTAAATGTTGTCCAAAGGTGTATATTGGTTTTATATCCATCAAATCTAATCCAACCTTAATCTTTTCATACGCATAGCGAGAGATTAATAAGTCTTTAAAATTTATAATAGCACCACAGTCAGATTTGGAGCTAATCGAAAATTAAGCCCGGGCTTCGTTCCACCCGAAGTAAGGGTAGATTTGTGGATTAGAGTTTACGAAGAGCGCACCGCATGTATATTAATTTGTTTTCATGCGATTTCCTTCACAGAACACACAACCTTATTGTGATCCTTTTCAAATTTACGAAGCATTTATTATACCTTAAAAAATACGTGTATCTAGATGTTACGCTATTATGTTTTCTTCTTCTATTTTAATTTAAATCGTATTTATTAAAACGTTATGTACGCGTACAAGTAATTGTTTAAAATTTAACGTTGTAACAACAAATATTAACTTTATAAAATAAAACTACTTTATTATTAACCACTTTTCATTGGTACTTTTCTCTGTACTGTTTAATCTGGTGATGACAAGGTTAATGTTTAACCCTGACGTTGACATGTTTCTTTTCGAAACCGGTTGGAAAAAGTACCAATGAAAAGTGGCTAAAAACAAATTTGTTTTATTTAATAAAGTTTATGAAATGTGCAAAAGTATTTACAAAAACATTCAGGAAGATATGGTATAAGCCAAAAATACTTTAAAAGTTAATGCTATATGGATGATCAGTAATGGGCAGAATGGCGAACGTTACACAAGTGTATAATTCGATCACTGAAGCTGCCCAAGTGCCAGCTGCCCAAGAGCCCTTGGATGCTTAGATTTCCATATTCCTGCGAATAAAAAAATATATATGTTTACAACATTTTGAGTGTGTCCCAATACTTGTTCACAAAATCTGGATTATCTCCAATTGCAGGAGTTATTTTACGGTAATTGGAGATAATCCAGATTTTGTGAACAATATTTGGGACACACTCAAAATGTTGTAAATAAATTATCTGGTCAAATTATAAGCTTAAATAATAAAAATGAAAATGATATTTTCTGGCGTTCCTCATGTGTGTGATTATAATCCAGGATTCGGACCTCACATACTAATAAAAGAGTTTCTGCTCAATAAAAAGCTTTTCATCTCACCAATAGATGTCTCTAGTGATATTCTATTGATTCAAGAACAATGTTTCAAAATTTGTGCATATATATATAGAACTTCCAAGAATTTGAGTAGTGTGGTTGTCAATAATGGGTGGAATTGGTGAATGTTACACGTGTGTAAAGTGGTCACTTAAACCAACCTATGACGGTCGTCAGCCCCGTAAATGCCCAGACAATATTCTTCTTCATCTTTGATGAGATGTCAAAAAATAATATAAATATATATGCTTCATCTCATGTTGAGACACCTGTAATATTGTTTTTTTTGTATTTATTTTAATTTATTTTCACATGAAATCAAGGTTCTTATATCTCAATTTTGTAGAATACGTAAAAATATGAAATTCTTCTCCTGATTCTTTTCGATTTCATCTAACTTAGATTTTAAAATTTTCTAATAATAAAACTTTTTCCATTTTGACGACAGGAATATTAAAGCTGCTCTTGTTAAATTCTTATTGTGATTTAAAATGTCTTCTCAATATTTCGTTTAAGGCAATATAACTTCACATGACTGAGTCGAATGAGTTTAATCGGTCGGTAAATAAATTGTAACAAAGTTTTTTTAAATCCAAAAAATTTAATTAAAAAAAATAACATTTTCATTCAAGTTGATATCTATAATACTAACTATCAAGGAGTCGGCAAAAAACATCAGAGGGTGGCATTTAAGCATCATAACAATAATTTATATCTCTCCAAAGTCAAAAACATCAAAACAAATTCTCTAATATCCAACCCTTCCCAGCGCGTTTTATTTTTTGGGCAAGAAAACTGAAAACACTAAGTCTGAGCAGTCATGCCTAATGAAGGACAAATTTAAATGTTACGTAACTTACTAACTAAGTATCACGCCACTTTACCGTTCTACATCACTTTCTCTTTAACCCTTATCCACACCCAATGGTGCCCATGGCACTGCATCGTATTGACGCAGTGTTATCTTGATCGTTACTTACATGAAGTAAAGGTTATCATTCCTGCGCTTCAGGGACTAGTCCAGGGTAATATTAAATAAATATTAAAGTGTAAAAATCACTAATATTTATTTTCACCCCTGGAAATCGAACTCGGGACTTTCAGTACGGTAGCCTAACGTGCTGACCATATATAAACATGATACAACGCAGTGATGTGTAAGTGTATCCATTATAATCAGTCTAAGAATACTAAAATTGGCAATTTTTTACATTTAAGAAGTCAGAGGAAGCAGCGATTATTGCCTTTGTTTCGAGGTACAGTGTAATTATTTATAAGAAAATGTGTTGTTTACACTGTTGAGTGTAAATTAGCAAAATTTACATTGCTGTGATATTCATTGCCCGGAGTAAAGTAAGCTCGATTCATTATATTTTCCTTTTTCTGCCCATTTCGCGGAAACTGCTTGTTAAGTTAAGCAATTTATTTTAGCCATGCAAACTAATTTAAAACTTTGTTGTTTCGTTTAAATTTGTGCGAATTTCTTGCGTAATTGAAAGATCTTTGCTTTTTATATTTCATATGGCAAATTTTTAAATTGGATGGGAGAAGGGAACTCCGTTCTGGTTTGGTTACTACAAAAACTATCCGGTTTGATTTTTTGCAGATAATATACTCTTGGATCCGTGATTAGAGCCTTGAATGTCTATAATAAAGATATTATTGAAGTCCATTTCACCTGCAACTTATTTCTTTTCCTCTTATTATCTTTTTGAATACATTAAACTATGTTCACACTGTAGCATTGTGAATTTTGATCCCATTGATAGATACGAATATCTCGTCTTCTTTTGAGCGGCTTCTCGGCAATTAAATGGTATACAGAGCATCTCATCGGATCTTTGCTGTGATAAATCAATCGTTAATTTGATTTTATTACTCCGAGGGAAGAACGTACATGAAGAAACTCAGGATGAAGAACTTACTAAATACGGGAAAAGAAAAGGAAAAGGAATTTGATGTTGGAAAATTTAGTGATAGTAAAAGCACTCGAAGATGTACACCTGTATTGATATAGCTTGTATCGCTTAGACCCTGCTAATACCATATGTCCAGTTCTGCAATGTACTGGTTACAGCTTTTGGCTAACGTGTTTTTTTAGATGGGAGTTTATTCGCTTTTTATAGATCAATTAGTTTTTTTTTTGTTTCTTTCTATCTTTCTTTGTTTGTTTCTATCTAAGAACAAGTTTTGTTTTACTTTGTGTTGGGAAAAATAAATAAGCGTGGGCCGATCAGGAACATGTCAGCATTTGCTCATTGCTGGGAGAAAACCACGTAACCACGTTCCTCTAGAAGAGGGTTCGGCATTTTGTGTCCTAGCATGGTTTATGGTACCAATGTCCTTTACCATTTTTATCTTACACGATACTACCTCTAGTGATAAAGATATGACTAGCGTTCGATTCCCAGGGGGGTCAAAATAAATACTCGCATGAGTGATTATTCAGTCCAATTTTTATGTCATATTATCCTACTCGAATACCTGAAGTGCACGACTGGAACACCTTGCTTTCATGTAATTAACGTTTTACAAAAAAATGCCTTTATACGATGTACTGCCCTATGCACCATTGAGTACAAATGAGGGTTTAAAAAAGTGCTTGGAATATGGGATTGTCAAAATGCCGATATGGTCTCTTTCCACGCGGCCTGTAATCAACGATTCTGGTTTGTTTCACCGCGGGTCGTGTGAACCCACCGTTATGTAATAATACTGTAGGGGTGTCACGTACCCCTCTATCGATCCCCACCCCCGCCCCTCTCCGCCCCGCCCACGCCCCGCGGCCCCTCCGCCGCGACACGTGTCCGCCCGACGGAGGAACCCTCACGCCACGCTGAACTTGCAACACAAATACATGCGGTTGCATCTTGCGCCAGCAACTGGCTGCTCCAAGCTATTAGAGAGATAATCGTATGAGAGTTTAAGCGTGCATTTGAGAAATGGCACTTTTCCACCGAACGTATGTAGTTTGATAGATAATTCATTTAAACGTAAAATAGATTAACACTCTCCTTATCATTCATCGTTCATTTTGTGTAATACCACCTTTAGTCAAAGTGGTATTACACTAAGTTAACTACGAATGATAAGGATAGTGTTATATTACCATACTACAAAGATAACAATGTTTTTAATAAACAAAATGTAAAATAGATTATTTTCAAGTTTTTTGTAAATTTATGTAAATATCTGAAATCTTTGAATTGTTTTATTTTATGTTTATAAAGTCAACATAAATAACAACAACAAAAAATATTTAAGTAAAGAATGTAATATATTCAAAGTTTTTTTGTTGTTGTTGGTTTGTACTGCATTTTTATCAGAATAAAATAATACTCAAATAACTATTTCATTTTTATTTCGTTTGACCAGTGACTGTGTTTTTGTATTACCGACATTATCAGAAAAGTAAGAGAATAGACAAAATTATTATAAATGACACAAAACAGGGATTACGAACGTATTTTTTTGTATTATTTATGAAACGCATTTTATTAAATTAAAATTAAATAAATTTAAGTAGTGTATATTATTTTTATTATTTCACTTAAATTGTGTATATATTTATCTTACCACTACAATTCCAACCCTAATGCAGAATAAATGCGTCATCTTTTCATATTTCCGAAAAGATGTTTTTACCTAGGGGTGATATCTAAAAGCACAATCTAACTCAATCAATAAAAGTGTGCCTACCCACAATTTCTGAGAGAGAATAGGTAGAAAGGCCACCCTCTCAACACACCCTTGAGTAGCTGCTTACCGCCTAGTGCATATCATAGAAAATTGTCGACTGGCATTAAACAAGTACTCACCCAGCACGTTCGCGCCTGTCATGACATCACGCCCTCTGCGTTCATCCAGGTACCTAATACCTACCTGACCAAACTTCACAACAGAACGGTGCTTTTCATTATTTTGACATATTTAATTAATCGTAAATATTTTGTTTCTTAGATTTAAGTTGTACTGATATTTTTTGGTGGAACTGCATTAAAAAAAATTTCAGTGATTTTTTTTTACAAAAACATATTTAAATATACAAATTAGTTGGTACATATCCAAAAATTTTAAATTATAACGTTTCTACCTCTCTAATAAATTTGATACTTGTGCTTAGAGAGGGAGTTCGTTTTACGATTATTTTTTTTACAAACAAAGTAAATTAAAACAAGGTAAATTAAAAATTTAAAAAATATTCATTGGTACGGAGTTTAGATTGGAGTCTTATATGTTTTTTGAATTAAGTTTTAAAGGTTTTGTATTTTTTTATAGAGTTAAGTTTTCCGGAAGTTTATTAAAGGTTTTTTTACCCACGTACGTATAATGATTTAACGCTGCTGTTGTTTTACATCTGTGCAATATTAAATTATTAAGAAATATTTATATAATAAAATAAGAAGTATGTAATTTTTTCCACATTAATTTTAATGAATTTTATTTGACCAGCTGGTCAAAGCTGTTCAAATAAAATTCTTGTGGAAAAAGTTACATAGTTGTGTTGTTTTTCTATTGATTTTTCTCTATCACTATTAATCACTATTAATCACTAATATTTTAAAGCATGTATTTAGTATTACGAAAGTTAAACATTAAAACAACTGTTTGTTAGAAAATTATCACACGATGCACTTTATTTTGCTTATTCTATTTTCTTTCCAAATTAATAACACATTATTCTACAAAACAAATATTTTAGAACAACGAATTAATTTTACGGTACTAAAGGATTATTTCACAAATCGATTTAATATTAAGTCAAGACTTTTCAAAGATTAATTCAATAAAACATAAATAGACCTCGTTGGATTTAAAGTATGAATTGTATTAACCTTTACTAACCCTGTTAAAATTTAGACATATAATGAAATAACATACCACTCACCCACTGTATCCTATCTTCATCCAGTTAAAACCACAATTTTATTATTAAATTACCGTGACGGTATCCCATATCCTTAAAATCAATGAAAACGAAGTCGTTACGAAATGTAACGTATTATGAAATTTTCAGCGAGGATACGAAAAAAAATATGGGGAAAATCCATAATAGAATTTAGTTTATAAATGCTGTTCGTTAATTTAAGTAACATCAATTTGAGACATGGTTTGAGTACAAATAATTTAAATTTATTTACCTTTTTTCAAATACTAATTAATAATTTCAGATGTAAAAAATATTTTTGCTCTTTGGAATTTTCAAGCACACGCGATACCTAAGCTAGCAATTGATGATATGACACAATGATATATCGAAAACGGGTGACATAACAGATCACACGTTAAAAGTAATCGTTAACCGTTTTTATAGACTCACTCTCTATACACACACACACATATGTGTGTATATGTATATATATATATATATATATATATATATATATATATATATATATATATATATATATATATATATATATATATATATATATATATAAAGGGTCCGCCAAATAAAATTTTTTTTTTGAAAATGGGGCGCAAAACATCGAGTGTAGCTTCGGCTGTGTGGCACGTAACGCCATCCTGTTGAAACCAAATGTTGCCAATATCCTCCTCTTCAATTTTTGTGAACAAAAATCCGTTCAACATGGCCCGATAACGATCGCCATTGACTAACGGCCACTCCTTGCTCATTTTCAAAGAAAAATGGCCCAATTATGCCTCTGGACCAAAATCCGCACCAAACAGTGACTCGTTTTGGGTGTACCGGCTTTTCAATGTATGCGTGCGGGTTTTTTGTGCCCCAAATACGACAATTTTGCTTGTTTACATACCCGCCAAGATCAAAATGAGCTTCATCCGAAAAGATGATTTTTTTGGCAAAATCGGCATCTTCTGTAAGTCGAATGTCGCAATATTTCCCAGCGTTGTTTAAGCGTATACACAACCATATTCGCTTAGCGGAAGGATAAAACTAATTATCTGTCAAATCAGACATGAGCTAAGTGTTACCATTCACGAAATAAACACTAGTTAAAAAAAAAAACTTTAGATGGCGGACCCTATATATATATTTATATATATATATATATATATCTATATATATATAAATATATATATATATATATATATATATATATATATATATATATATATATATATATATATATATATATATAAATATATATATATACATATATATATAAATATATATATATATATATATATATATATATATATATATATATATATATATATATATATATATATATATATATATATATATATATATATATATATATATATATATATATATATATATTTATATATATATATATATAAATATATATATATATATACACGTGTGTATGTAATGGTACTAGTAGTAGTAAAAAAAGGTAATGTTTTAAGTTAACTCAAAGATTTCTACCTAAATATTTGTTACTGCTCCCCTTTTCCAACCCTCCGGATGAAAGCTTATTTATCTAGGTGGGTACCTACCAATCTACATCTTGCGAGCGCAATAATTTTCAAATTCGGCCAAGAACGCAATAGCCATAAAAGTTGGCTTCTTGTCCCTACGGCGAGTAGCTGAGTTCACTCCAATGCGGATGTTCCTACTCGCGGGGGTCATTGACACCATAAACCGCCCCTCTACGGAACTGGGCACCGGTTTTTCCTCCACATTTCTGTTTATCTGGAGCTTTTCAACCGTAAACAAAGTACTTAACTGACCAGTAACTCTCATTACAGTCTAGTTGTAAACTCACTTTTGGCTATTTCTCTGAATTCGGTGGCATTTTAAAACTTTCAAGAGAATTATTGTGTTGTCAGGGGTAAAAGAATTACAGAAATAAGTACCTACCTACTTGCCTACACACATGTTATGAATTTATGTATTTTGCGCCTGAATTTCATTATATTTAATCTTAATTTCCACCTAGTGGTGCACCTAGGGCACCTCATTACTTCGGCACGATGTTTACTGTTAATTCTATGAAGGTACGATGATTACTCCTGCGCTCTTGATCCTTTTACATACTTGATAGGGTAAAGATAGCGTAAGTGATGAAGAAACTCAGTTCTGAAAACATTACCGTTATGTCAAAAAGGATACGGAGAATTAATAGTTTTTAGGAAAAGGAGGAGAATAGGATCAATATTTAAGGCAATCGGAGTAGCATCCCTGTTATCGTACTAATCGCTTGAAGGAATCCAATAATAATGATCGACAATGATTATCGAAATATGAAATGATAAAAATCTAATAACTAATCATCACTCCGCTTCCCCGCAGGGATAGACAGAGAGGTTGGAATGACAATTTTTTGTACGAAGTCGTAATATTTTCCACCAATATATTATTTATGTACAAATTACTACAATATAATGTTAAAAAATAGAAAAAAAAATCCTGGATTATCTTTTGTGCCTTATTTATTATTAAATATTTTTAATATTTGATGCATAATATTTTTATTTTTATACATATTCCTCGAGGGAGTGTTATCAAGATTGAAATATATGTGTGTGTCTTGCAGAAACGAAATCGTTGGGTAGTGAATATGTAAGGAAGTATGATAAAATAGTGTAGTAAGAGCTCACCAAGCCAGCCGATGACAGGTCTTAACCTGTCAATTTCCATCTCTGACAAATCTTTAACACCTTATTACATTTAATTTAAATATAGAATATGTAAACTGAGGCAATTTTTCACATCGATCGGGTTATCAATCTTTTTTCATATTAAAAAATCCTTTCGGGTGCTTCGTAAAAAATGTTGACATATTTCCCCCAAAGCGCGTTATCTAAAAAACTCCCCGGTGTAGAGTACTTAAAGGTAATCAATCAACATAATGAACTATCATTTCGCAACTCGTCCATCAGTTCAAATTTATCAAGCTTCAACCGCAAGGAAACTGCGGAATTGTCTGCGTAATATAATGGGATATGCTGGCGGTCGGAGATAAAACCTCAAAATCATTCTACGTAGAAGGAACGAGCCATTACGTGCAGGGTCGGATTTATCGCAGAACAATATACGACTCAAAGATGGTATTACTAACGGAAGAAAAAGCCTTAACTGTGTACTGAAGATTACTTAAACTATATTTGTAGAATTTCATCAATTAATTCGGCATCACAAATCTTCTTCTTCTTCTTTTTCTACATAGATCCTAAGGATTTGTTTGTGCCTCCGCTTGTAGCTCTTGGGATGTTGACTCCCAGCTGTCTTTCCACCTTTTTGGAGATCCGCCTGGAGGTCTGCGTCCTTCAGGGATTCCTTGAAGGGCGATACGTGGTCAAATCCATTTTCATTTTTAATTTAATCTTTACTTGGTAAATATGTACTACAGTTTCCTATTGTGACACGTGTTTCGATGCAATCCGCATCATTTTCTACTTCTAGATTTTGACATCACAGTGAAGCGCCCTTGAGGTAGTATTTTACGATAATGGCGCTAAGTAACTTATTCGGACGAAGGACAGATCTAGAGATAGCTGGCGGTCGATATCCCAAGAGGAAAAGGCGGTGACAGATCCCCGGGATCTAAAGAAAGATAAAGAAGAATAAGAAAAAGATTTGTTTCGTATGCAAATAAAATAAAGTTAAAGTTATCTACACCTCGTAGCTAAAAATGAAATTCGATAAATAAGTAATGCTCAGAGACGCTCATACTAATAATATAGTTGTGATATTGAAAATATGTGTTTGGTTCGGTATTTTTATACATGGAGCACACGAGCGACGGTTATTCGATTTTTATGATATAGTCGTATATATAATGATAGTAAGATAAAAGGAGGGAGATCCGTTTGAATAAAATCGTGTACTTTGTTCAACAGGACAATGATTTAACAGATTTTCATAATACACGTATATTTATTAAAATATATACGTTTCCGCTGGACACTCAAATTGCCCGTTAAGTGTGTGAGCGCTATTCACACATAATTTCAATTATTTTTGGAACCGTTATTTCGCAGGAGTAAAAACGACTTGAGAAAGCTATGTACTTGTTTTATTAATAAATAAGCAAAATCAGTAAATAAAACCACAGATAAAACTAAAAATTACTAGGAAACCATGCGTTTTCTTTTAAAGAAAATAATTGTAAAATACCTACTAAAAGTTATCGAATTACCAATTACCTTCTAAAAGCTCCCGCCATATTTTAGGTCCAACATTGAAACTTTTGGTTTGCATTTTGACCCATCTATGCAAAAACTTTAAAAAATCTTATATCGGTATTAAATCAATCATTAAAAGTTTTTTCGATTATATGATTTCTAATGCTCTCTAAGTCCCTACTCTGTTAACGGGGCATATAAGTCAATACTAATTAGTACCAATTATCCTGTATAAAGAACATTATATAGGACTCCCAAAATATCGCGGTCCAAATCCGCCTCTAGTGCGAATTCACACTACAGGTACGAAGGATAAGTCGTGTTTGATATTTCAACTGAGTAGGATCCTGATAAGGTTTTGTGATTTCTATTGAAGCTGATTCGATTTTCCAGATAATGGATTCGGGTCCATTTATCAAACATGGTGTTATGCGATATGATATCAGGGATCCTTGAAATATCTTTACAACCTCAAGGATTTATGTGTATTGTAACATGTTACAGATTACATCTTTCTACTTTCCGGTACCGCATTATCATCTTTTCTGACGTTTTCCTCCATTATTGTTATTTTTTGCGTCTTCTATAAGATTCCTACCTTTTGGCAAACCCTGACTGTTCATTTTTACTGTATTCGTAATAAAATAAAATAAAACTGATATAAACATGACATAAAGTAAAAAAACATATGATATAAAGTGTTGAAATTGGTATTTTCAAAAATGTTGAAAAAGTTTTTACTCTCCATATTTCACGAGTCAAGGAAAATTTACATTTATGTAGTTTTCAAAGTTTAAAAAGTCATAAGTATTTTTTAAATCGTGTTCTTAACTCTCATATATTTTTAATACAATATTTATTTTCTTACGTCACTAAATATGTATGATTAATGAATAAAAACGTAAGCACAAGTTACTTATAGGTACATATCACGTTTTATCATTAGCATCATTTCGTATTCTCCAGGAGTAGGCAGAGAGGGTAAAACACCACACTCGTTTGTTCATATACATTATTTATGGATATACATTATGTATGACACTAAGTCACATACATCACATACACATACATCAAGAAACTTCTGTCTTCGTTGCATCCATACATGACCTTCAATAACGTAGAGTTTTGCCAGATTTTGGACTATGATCAATTTGGCAGTGCCAAGTTTTTTTCGGCCTTCCTCGTCTGTTCTCTCATTTTTATTATTTGATAACATGTCCGAACCACCTTAAAGTTTTTTTACCATTTTATTTATCCCTACGACAATTATTGATATTTTTATTGTAATATCTAAAGGATCGAATTTTAAAGGTTTCCGTTCCATGCTTCGCCTCCATATGAACTACCAGTTTGACTTCGACAGATATGTTTTTATTTGTAATTATTGTATTCAAAATAGGTACTTTTTTTACATTCCCTCTATACAGTTTCCACTGAATATCTCCACCCACTTTTCCTATCCTTCAAAACATACTTTCTAGATAAACAAAAATATTAAATTCGTTCCAGACATTCAACACGCGTTATAAATAATAAATAAAAAATGAAAGAATATGTATACTGTATATCGTCTAAATGCTTTATTCTGTTACGACTCTTGTTTGTAGAAATGCGGTATATTCTACAAAAGAAACATTGGCTTTTGAGCTAAATGTACGAGAAACCCTCAATTGATCAAAATTTTGTTTATTCAGTCTTCGTGTTTACATAGGATTTTTTTCAGCTCTGAACAGAAACCAGGGATTTTGCATTTGTAGCCTCTTTTCGTTATATTTTGTTTCCGTAACATTCCTTTTAAAAGCAACAATGTTTATCCATTTGAAATATTAGACAGTTTATACGATTAATAAAATGTATAAAAACATTTTTTAAACTCGTTAATAATTTAAATGAATTAAATGTTCAGTTCTGTAAAATATGAACAGTCTTTTTATGCGATATCCAAGAACATTGAATTTATTACAACTTATACTAGAAGACTCGTTATTTCGCAGTGGCGTCAAATAAACACCGAGACTCTGATTTGGTATCACATTTTAGTTTCATCAAATCATTGATCTATGTCTACCAACCACAAGCTATTGGCACCATAGAGGACACTAATAATAGCGTTTTATTTTGAAATTTAGACACATTTACATAAAAATGCTTTGTGAAAATTAGACCTCCATGATAAGCGTTACCAAAGAGAGCCGTGGCGGCCAAATTACTTATTTCATTTTCCAAACAAAATGGCATTTAACCTACTCGACTAAAACAGAAACACTTAAAGCGAAGGAATAGCAGCACACACCAATAAGAAAAAAAGGATGAGAAATGTGTATACAACACCAGTTGAAATCATTTCTTTCGTTGATATCCGTTGAAATTTGCGGGAAACAAACAAATTAAAAACAAAAACCTTTATTGTTGACATCACATCTAGCAACACCGGTCGAGTCAATCAATAAGCTAACAAAATTATCGGTATATGTATCTTTGAAACCGACCCACTGACACGGAATTCCCTCCAAAAACGAGAAGTAAGTCTTCCTAGTCCACTTCGCTCGGGACAGTTGGCAGCGCCGGCGAGGACCATTATGGCGCCGACCCAAATATTTCCCGCGTTTGAACTTGCGCAACAAACGGCACCAGTGACCAAAGAGCCGCTTATTTCAATTATTTTACTTCTACGAAAATGCGACGGTCGTTATTCATCTTAACTATGTACTCTGGCTGTTACATGCACAATAAAACTAAGACTCGACTTGTGGAAATTTAAGATAGCTTCCGTACCTTTCTTCGCACAGTATATATTAAATTATTATCGTATTCAACATTGTATGCAAGTCTTTCTATTCCATTGAGCTCTAGTAAGTACCTACTGGAGTGCTATAGAGATAAATATATTTATTCAACATATGTTATACCCACAGGGTTTTTATGATAAAAATTAAGCAGTTTCATAAATTGGCCATATTACGTATTATTTACATGTTACATTTTACATATAACATCTTATATATGTACAATATAATTTGTTTTTAAAGTAAAGAAAAATAAAATAATTTAAAAATTAAAAACACATTTCGGAGTATGGAGGAAATCTCTTCGCCCCTTTTTGACATTGATTGCTTAGTGTTGCCAACGTACTTCAAATAAGTCTAGTAATGTAGGACATAAAATAAGCTGTATGTACTGATGCTGTGATAAAATCAAAGAGCAATAAATAAAAGCAACCTGATAAAAAAAAAATTCCATTTCATCTACAAATAAAGCAATGCTCAAAATGAAAAACTTTTCACGTAGGTACAGCAAAAGTTAAATGGAGGAAGTTATTACAACAATAAGAAAAAATATATCTACGAAAATGTAACCTGCCTATGAGACAAATATAAAGGTGTGTATGTGTATGTAATTGTTTGTATTTATTTGCACTGACCGATAGTCCTGAATTGCGGGGAATTACAAGATGCAGCCGCTTTATTATACTTTTAGACATGGGGTGCTCCATCACGTCTATCTCGATATCGGATAAAGCATTCGTTTACATCAATTGACAGTTGGCAGCCATTTTGGCGTACAACCAGATTACCGTGTACTTGGGTCATTTGTCAAAATGGTGGCAACACAGAGCTCAACACTCGGGCGAGATTAGATTCGAAATTCGGATGGGATTTTACACTATGCGGGATAGGAATTTTAAATGAACATTTTAAAATTTATGGGTATTGAATTGGTCAGTATCTAGATGGGCAATGTAACTGGGGTTAGTTGTTATTGATTACCGTACGTTTTTTGTCGTTTGTGCTAGTCGTTATAAAAATATTGACAAGCATATTCATGAATTTTATGAATTTCGTTAAATTTATTTATTCTACTGTATAAATTTCGATTGATGAGAAATTAATGGAAAATTATTTTACCATTTCACATAAACACCATTTAAATGGAAAATGTTGTGTTTATTAAAATTAAATATATTATTGTAACAAAATATGTACTAATAAACATAAATATTCAACTTTATATTACAACAACAACAAAATAATTTAAATAAAAATGACCATCAGTGTATGGGTCTAAAGTTGATGTACATTGTTTTGTGCACCAGGCTTTAAGGCGTTTAATTAATGGGGAGAGGCATTATTTTAGCTGGGTTAGAAAAGTTCATTTTAAACTTTGTATTATATTGGTAGATGTAGAAAAGACCTTTAAATGTATTAAAAAAGATTAAAAAAATAATAATAACAAAACAAAAAATATAAGTTCTCTCTGCGCATGCAACGGACCGTTTTGTGGTCAAACTCCGTATGTGAAATATGAGGGTTGGCGAAAGCTCTCAAACCTCATTTTTTCCCTTAAAAAAGGATCGCAAATGTAACTTTCCCTTTCACATCCTTTCCCGACAGTTTTCTGCTTCAAATATTGAAATTACTTATTGTAATTACTTATTATATTGAAGAAAAACAATAATAAATGACATCTCTTTTTATAGGGTATACATGTAAATAAGTTAGATTATTTTTAATATCTGCTTTTAAATCAACAAATAAATGGTTTTTCATTTTTGACTTGGTTGACAAGGTTGTTGGTAAAATAAATTGAAAGCAAACAAATGTAGTTTTATTAATTTTTCTACATTATTATTAGAATGATTAACAAGTAGTGGTTACTTGTTAAACATTCTCGTGATGTATTCTTCATGTAACCCTTATCTGCATACAAAAGTGCACAGGGCACTGCATCATATCGAATGAGCGTTATTTTGATCGTCAATCACATGAAGGCAAGATGATCACGGTAAGAATTTTCAGAAAGATTTGATATACTCGTACATCGTCTGTGAGTTTTATTTATTTCTGTATTTTATTATAGACATAAAACACGGAGCCACAAAATTAATCAAACTTTTGAAGTAAGTACCTACTACATCTACATTTTTTTAAATTTGAAAAATAAGGCTTGTGTGTCAATTCTGAATGAAAAATATACAAATTATGATAATGTTTCCAGATTAATAAAGTAAATTCGTCTGAAGGAAATGAAATGTTGGGAGTGAATCAAAGTGTTGTCAGCCGTAAAATCAAATGAAAAGTTAAATTTATTCGCTCCAAAAGTCGGAAAAGTTTTATTGGATTTCAAAAAGTAAGTAGGACTTGCTTTCTAAATGGATTTCTGGGAAATTCCGCATAAAAAAGGAAATAAATAAAACAGATTGTGTCATTTCATTGTGATTTATTTATTGAATTCCGCACCACAAATTTTTGTATCTATAAAAACTTTTTTCAGACATTTTCTACAATACAAAGAAAAATATTGCTTTATCCGTTTACTTTCTTAAAAGCATTAAATGCGTTAAGTTGTCATAAGTCGTATAAATTAATGTATTTCAACTACTTTAAACGTTCTCACCTTAAAAATAATACCTTTTTCAATTAAAATAAAGGCAAGTTTTGTAAAGATATGTATTTTTTTCTACTACGACTACTACTACCATCACGCCATTTCGCAGGCAGAGAAGATGGAGCTCCACACTCTTTTGTCCTGACTTACACTCTTCGCTTCCTTCACATCCATACATTAAGTCTTACATGCCCTCCGATTACGCAGACTTTAGACACCACCAGATTTTAGGTTCCGATTGATCTCTTTTTTCTCGAAAGTCTTTTTCGGCCCTCCTCGTTCTGTTCTCCCGCTCACATTCGCCACATACGTATACTTTCATAGTCATTCTCTCACTATCCATTCGCTCCAAATGTCCATACCAAAAAACCCTTTTTTCTAGTAGGTATTATTCATCATACAACCATGTAATAAAATATAAAAATTAAAGCTGGCTCGAGATCTCAAGACGATCTCAAAACTGTTGTTCTTTTATATTTTATCCACGGCAGTGAAATAATAAAATGCTATGCTTTACGAGACCTTTGGGGGTCGTATTATGAAACTGATCTGCTTGTATAATACTACACAGGCAATTAAATAATACGTGAGGTACACACCTCATGTTATTTTTCCCCTTTTTTAGGCAAAAAGTCGACAAAAAATTGTCATAAATATGAGTAGTAGGTGGGTACATACTTGCTTATTTATCTATGCCGAAAGACATAATGAATAATATTTGAAATCAAAAGCAAGGACGAATTAATTTAGTTTTATGTCGTTTTAATAAAGAATAATAAAGAATGATATTATTTTATTGATTTTTAAAATAACGGCACTTTAATAGTCGATCGTCAATAGTAAATTAATTGGCTACAAAGCAGGTCAGAAAAGTTAAGTTAATATGGCATACTTCGAAGTCTTAAATTCTTTTGAGATTCGTTACAAAGTACCTAGTTATAGTAGCGACTAGTGATTGGAAGAAAAAAATATGACCACTTATTGTATTATGGACACGCATTTTCATGCCTTCAACAGCTATATTAAATAATCGTATGCAAAGCTTAGCATTTAGATATTGTTAGTTTATTAATTCAAGATTTATTATTTATTTAATATCTAATGTTTCCATTTTTAACTACGTTTTCCTCAATGGTGCCAAACAAATTAGATGTGTAGAAATTACGCAAGCTAGTATAAGTACTTATATGCCACTCCGAGTGCCTTAGACAATTTTCAATACATCATCCGTCACTGTGTGACATTCAGTCGGGAAGGATAAAGTGATGACTCCATGCTACAGCAGGAATTATGAAAACACAGCTTAATCTTTTTTTATGTAATGATCAAAATCAGATGTAAACAAAATATGTGTAATTCTACGGTGCGGTGTAAAAAAACGTACCAACATTTAAATCGCCCGAAAATCTTATATTTGAAAGGTTGCGGTTTAACTATTGTAAATAATATTATCATTTTTGTTTTTCTTGCTTATTTTGAATGTGAATTCTGTATTGGATGCTGTGATTTAATTAAAAATTGGAACAATTATTTCTTCTCCTTGTAACCCTTATCTGCACTCAATAGAGCATCGTGTACTGCATCGTATTGACGCTGTGTTTTCTTGATCTTACTTACATGAAGGCAAGGTGATCGCTTCCGCGTTTCAGGGACCAGTCCAGGGTTAAATAAAATAAATATTAGAGTGTAAAATCATAAATATTTATTTTTACAACCCTTGGGAATCGAACCCGGGACCTCCAACACGGTAGCTAACCGTTAAACATGGAGGCGGACATATAATAATTAATTTATTATTAGATTAAAACAAATATTTTCGGTCGGTAACGACGAAACCCGGTCGCTGGTCAAATAAAAAAGTGGAAAAGCTAAAAATATTGGTTTTAATCTAATAATAAATTAAAAATGCAATTCCATCACGAAGTGTCAGTGGATAATATAAATATAATAATTATTTAGTCACCGTCTCGCATATTTGAATAAATAAAAATAATGGGAAAATACTACAGTATATAGGATAATATTACATTTTTATTATTTTTACATGAAACCAAGCCATATAACGTAATGGTGAAATAAAAGCGTTTTTTTTAGGTTTTTGTTTTGTGTTTTTATCAAAATATGAATTTACATCTCCCCTATTCATATTTACCTAAATTCTTTATTTTCTCAGAAAAATCCCTTCTCGTAAATCCTTCAAGAGCTTTACTTCACGACCGTCCTTATTGTAGGAAATAAATAACGGTAATATGCAGTCATTTTCTAACCACAAAATAGGAAAAGGAAAAATAAATTTCATTTTGTGATTTAAAAAACAAAGCTGATAAAATAATGTCAAAACACACCACACAGGGATTCAAATTTAATGATTTTAGAACTTTTACAAATATAATATGGTTCTGTGTAATAATTTGACATTGAATTTGATAAATTTAATTTAATCAGTAAATTAACCTTTTTTAGTATTTTTCACCATATTAAAAAAATGAAACATTTACTTGTAAAACTAATCAATTACAGGTGTCTGAGCTCAATTGAACTATCTTTCGTTTTTTATTATTTGAAAACAGACGGAAGTCTTAGTATCCCAGGGCTGAGTAGTTGGCTTAAGGAATTACTTTGTACACTGTATTTATATTTATTTATATATATATATATATATATATATATATATATATATATATATATATATATATATATATATATATATATATATATGTATATATATATATATATATATATATATATATATATATTTATATATATATATATATATATATATATATATATATATTATTATATATATATATATATATATATATATATATATATATATATATATATATATATATATATATATATATATATATATATATATATATATATATATATATATATATATATATATATATATATATATATATATATATATATATACACATATATATATGTATATATTTATATAAACATAACACAATTCGGTGTCGTCAATACAAAACGTAAACAACTATTTGCGTTTTTACTGTAATATAGGTCAATCAATAACAACTAACCCCAGTTTCATTGTCCATCTCGATACTGACCAATTCAAGGGTTCAAATTTAAAGGTCTCTAAGGCAACACAGATTAAAATAAAGCATTTTTTTAGCTAGAAGAATCGAAAATCCACTTTAAGATCTATAAACCTTTTACGTAATAATCAAGATAAATATTTTATTTATTGTTTCGGCCTTAACTTTGTGGTAAGACATGTTACAATGATTAAAGAAAACACTTGTTTTATACCACTTGAGTATAAAACAAGTGTTTTCTTTAATCATTGTATCAAGGTAAATAATAAATGCATCTCCAATTTTAGAATAAGGTCTTTTAGGCCTTAAATGTAAATGTTTTTGAAACATCTTTTTTCTCTATTAGAAAACCCTCAAGGTACTTTATTTCGTAGGGCAGCCATACATGAGCGCTTTCACGGATTAAGCTGTTAAGCTTTATATTCAAACGGTCGATGGGTCCACTAAGCGCGATTGGGCACCAACTTTGGCCAACAAAGCAGGGTCACCGCACCGGTTCGGCGCATTCACGTCAGCGGTTTGGGCACCAGCTCAGCTCATTGGCAATATCCGGTCAGCTTGGCTTTCCGACCGGAAATGAATCAAATTTCCAATCTCCATTACTACCCTTAACAATGCAGGAGTCGATGAGCTCATGAATCGTGGTTATTGCTTATTGCTCACTGTATTTTGGTATAATGCTTTTCTGAAACTTCTTGAGTCATACTAACATTTATCACTAACCCTTAAATTCGTATGAGTATGTTGGTAACGTTATCGTAAATATAACCATTAAAATTGCTATAAAAATCTCCGTAAAATTGATTGTTTGTTCTTACAAACTGACAAGTTACTTCCATCGTATGTTTTGAGGTATGGTGCATGTCGATGCAACTAACTTACTGTTGTCAACAGATGGCTATAGACGACAATACATGGATACGTTTGGAAAAAATCTATTACGTTAAAAGTCAATCGCCGCGACTAGTGACAAGTTTGATGATGTCGGTAAACAAGGAATCCGGTCACGGATCAAATAAATTATATGTTGAAAAAACTAATTGTAAATGAAAACACTTGTTTCTTACTATTTGAGTTATTTATATTTATTTTAGCGACTAGTTTCGGAAGCTATAGATGCTTCCATCTTCGGGTCTAAATATAAACAGCTTATATTCAGACCCGAAGATGGAAACATCTGTAGCTTCCGAAACTAATCTTTATAATAAATATAACTCAAGTGGTAAAAACAAGTGTTTTCATTTAAAATTTCATCAAATCTTACCACAAAATTTATGCAAAAACAATAAATAAAATTGAAAAAAAACTACGCAGTTGTTATTTTATTTACAACATTTTGAGTGAGTCCGAATACTTGTTCACAAATCTGGATTATCTCCAATTACGAGTTATTTTTATATAATTTTTTGACATCACAACCTAAATGAAGAAGGCTGGTTTAAGTTATCACTTTACACACGTGTAACATTCACCAATTCTACCCATTACTGACAATCACACTACTCAAATTCTTGGAAGTTCTATATATATTAACCAATATTTAAACATTGTTCTTGAATCACTAGACCTTCACTAGAGAAGTTCTATATGTATGAACCAATTTTGTTTTTTTTTTTTACTGTAAAAAGTGATTGATTGCGTTTTGTTTTTCCGTTTCAGTCCATTCGTTACCAAACCTGACGGTGCTATCTCTGTCTGGCTGCAGCAAGGTGACGGACGAGGGCGTAGAGCTGGTGGCCGAGAACCTACCCCGCCTGCGCGCGCTGGACCTGTCCTGGTGCCCGCGCATCACGGACGCGGCGCTCGAGTACATCGCGTGCGACCTCAACCAGCTCGAGGAACTCACCCTGGACAGGTATGCCTCCATTCTGAACTTAGACCTTTGCACTTTTCCGTGTCGTCATCCCTGCTGGTCGGGGTTGTGGGCGTCTGTGTACCGGCCAGCGTCGGGTCGGAGTCGGATCTAGCTGACTAATTGAACTAAATCCCTTTCACTGCCTAAGCACCGGGGTACTGTAAGAAAATTTGGTGACGGATTTACAAACCTGTATTTATTTACATTGGCAGTGACAGGTATATTGAAAGCTTTTAAATGTAAATTCACAGTAAAATCGGGATAAAATTTTATACTGTTTCACATTTTCAATAATTTTGCAACTTAGTTTAACAAAAAAATACTTAGCAAGAGCAGATCTGTCAGGAAGCCTAGATGCTTCTGTATCAGATCTAGGCATGCGGTGGGACAGCTTTCAATGAACTTAGACCTCTACACCCTAGACAGCCAGGACCGACTAAGTTCATAAAACAAACAAAAACTCATTGCAAGAGAAGGTCTGTCGGGAAGCCTAGATGCTTCTGTATTATGTAGAATGCGGAGGAACAGATCTGTATTCATTTTTTATGATCTCCTTTTTTACGTCTGCAAACGTTTTGCCTTAATTTTACGGCTTATAAATTCAACAAATGGATTTTCACCGTTACGTAACACTTGGTATAAATCGAATACGCTTCAAATAACCTTTGTATTTATTCCCTTTCTTATATAATAGTACCCCTTTATATACTTGGGCGTGGTCAGGTCAAGAGTCGGAATAATCGGCGGGTATGTATGAGTAGATGCAAGAATGTGGAAGAGGCGAAGATTGCAAAAACAGATTAGTGTGAGGTTCTTTTCTCTCTACCTATCCCAGGCTAGAATTTTTAATACCCCTTTTAATTGGAAAAAAGTGCTTCTTAAAAATGTTACATTTTGGTGAATACGAAGACCTTTATTAAATTAAGTATTATATTTACTAAATTTAATTTACTTAACGAAAAACATTAATGATAATACGTTCAATATAAATCAAACATATACCATGAAAACACTAGGGAAAAAAAATTACCAGCATTAAGAAATTCCGCTTTTTACCTTGAGATGAACAGTCCATGTAATCTATCCCATCCAGTTAAAACTATAATTAATCTCGTAAATTACCATCTCTCGGTATCCCGTGTGCTTCGAAATAATATAAACGCAACCACTAAAGTTCCCGATGATAGTAAGTAGAAACATGGATAAACTCAATATTTATTGCATTTTCTATGTTTTCGTTCGTACTAGAAACTTCAGTTTGAGAGTTGAGTTTTCTTGTTTTTTTTTTAAAATTAATATATACTATTAAAATTTTGGGATCTGACTAATTTTATATGAACATAAACCGTTTTATTAAAATGACAATATTAAACACACCCGATACCGTTTTAAGTATATTATTATTATTTTTTATTCTGTTATAAATAATCGTTAACAATTTTTATTGAATAAACCTAATAATCCTAACTATTCATCTTCAATGAATTTAGGCGTGCCTCAGTTTAAGTTTATAAGGAGTCTAAGAAATAAACTTTCTTGCGAGAGAAATCTTTTATTATATTACAATCCGATTAGGCTGTTTAATGATGTATATATTAATTATTGAATAAATTGAATTGAATTGAATTGAATTGAATGATGGTGTTATTACCAATTTCCGAGAAAACTCAAGTTCTTGAAACGTTCATAATGAATAAAGCTTTGCGTCTATAAAATACCAAATCACCAACCTAAGTACTTTTATGGGCACTTACATTCATCACGATAACAAAATATTTATATACAATAAGGTAATAATTATATTTGGTTATTTTATTTGGAAGTTAGGATCTATCTCGCTATTAATACCAAAACAGAGTTTTAGGCACACCTACTTTAGATCGTTTCTAACCCCTTTACTTTGTAAAACGTTGGGTGAAGATAAAAGTTAAATGAAGTTTAATAAAAAATAAAATAAAAATCATTATTAAAAAATAAAATAATAAAATAACACACACACACACACACACACACACACACACACACACACACACACACACACAAACACACACACACACACAAACACAAACACAAACACACACACACACACACTCACTCACCCCAACCAACATAAGAATAGCACTATCGGAGGATTTTTTGTAATTGGCCATAGTTTGGTTAATTAATGTTGTATAATATATTGTTTTGGCTGTAAAAATCCCAAATAAAATAAAATAAAAATAAAAATAAAATAAAAATTATTAATACATGATACTTTCAAAAATACTTGTTTGGAACATCGATAGTTCCAAACGTCTGTATATAATTCGAGAGAAAAAATAACAAGTTCGCCAAAAATTATGAGGTGAATATTGGGCTATTAATACAATACAATAAGAGAATCGTTTGTAACATCAAAGTAATATTTTGTCAGGGAGTATATTGTACGAAAAATTTAATTCATAAATCATTTAGTTTTCTAACGATAATGAATGTCTGATCTTCTCTCAATTTTTATAAATGGTTGGCATAGATTTTAATTTTTTTTACATAGCTGACTATATTTACAAGATTTAATATAGTAATAGTGAATTGTAAAAATAATACGAACATGTTTTTGTACTTCGTAATACATAAATTTAGAGGGTTTATTTCTCATAATTGAGAAAATACTACAATATTTAAAAAAAACCGTAATGAATCGGTTAAATTAATCGATGGAAAATAAAAATAAACGTATGTTGGTACGTCATAAAATAGAAATCTCCTTTTATCAACAGTGCATGCAAGTAGTAAACAAATTTAAACAAAGAACAATGCAACTTGATTTCATTATATCAAATACCTGCTGTCAATATATCGACCCCGAGTATATTAGAGATTGTATCTTAGGCATAACGTGAATTATAAAATAAGGATTTAATCTAAGATTTTTCCTGTACTGAGGTGCCCTAGATTTGCGTCCAAGGAAAAATGTAAAAATGCTTTATTATTATATTTCTTTAAACTAAAGAAATAATGACATGCAAACAAAACACATAAAAAAACTGAAATAAATTGTCAGGGTTGGGATAATAAACTTATGGAAGTTCGAGATGTTTCGTTAAGAATAAGGTTAATTTGACAAAAACCCAAGAAAAATCACCTCAACCGGTAGAAAATTTTACTTAAAAACTATTCCCAAAAGACTTACACATATACGAAATGATGTATCCGTTCGAGCAAGAATTTAGAGACCGTAAAGATTTGGAAGTCGGCTTGATTTTTGTCAAGTTTCGACAATGAGGATTGGTTGGTATCTGATACGCAGGTCTGGTCACGTTGCCTTTTCATAATCAACGACTACGTTAACATTTCGTTGATCTGATGTAGTGTTCAATGCACTTTTGGGGGGCATAAGAGTCAGAAATGAGAGGGTCTTAAAAAATACAAAAAAATTACACTGTTCCTCTGCAAAAAAGAGACTAGGCTTTGTGCTTTGTGAGAGGAACTTACGTACGATATTTATTTATCATACTTTTTTTAAACACTTTTTTTTATATATGTATGTATGAATGGCATTATTCTCGGTAGTTTTATATCTTTTATTTTAATTTATGTATGTAAGCTATTTTTAAAAAAATCAAAAATTTTTTTTTGTTTGGAATCGCTTAATGTTGGACTTTGGTATTCTGAAATCATTTTAAATTATAACGATTTTTTTTGTTTGACTTCAATTCAACATTTCAATTACTTTTTATTACCTGAAAAAATCATTTTTTTACAAAGGTAAAATAATATGGGTTTTTCAATAGGTTTTCCATATTAGGGACTTGATAATTTGAAAATAATGTTTTTGTTGGTAAGTTTTTTGATAGCAGAAATACATTATGGTATTTTCAGCACGCGTTGTACACATTACCCGTGCTACGATGTATTCTTTCATGAAAAAATATTATTTATTTAGGATTGCTTTTGTCGCGCGATTTCGCCGGAGGTATTGAAAATGGTTGTTTGAAATAATTTGACAAGAATATTGCGTGTTAGAGCTACCAGACCGTAAACCCAGATGGCACCACACTCACTCATGTGAATTCCATTACGTATTTGACATACTGCCCATTAAAACATATCGATGTGTTCTTGTTATTGTTTTTCGCTCACTCCGTTCAACAACGTCATATATCAAAAATCGAAAATTTTCAGTTGTGCATGTTTTCGGTTTGCCCAGAAAATGTACTTTATCCCAGCAATAGCGGCATATTTTTAACTTAATATTTACCCGCTACAAGGCAGAAAGTGTTTTTTTTTTTGCATTTTGAAGAAAATATATTATTTAATTATTTTTTTAAATGTACGAAATATTTTTCAAATGGGGAAAAAACTTTCAGATTTTACCTAAAAAGATCTGTTGCACAGTAAAAAGTTTAATAAGTGGCTTGATATTTATTTTTAATACATTTGATTTTTTTTAAACTTTAAAAACGATCTCCTGAGAAATCAATTTTTTCTTTATTTATAAGTATGTCTAAATAACTTTCTCAAAGAATTGCTGTATTAACCTTCTTTTTTATGTGAAATTATTAAATTTGTTGTATTTCATTGACATACCTACATAAATAGCTTGTATGATATATTGCTTTAAAATATATCTTAAAAAATAATTTAGTCATTAACCTTGATGCCACTAGGACCTGCAATCGATCTGCCATCGATCATTTTGTTTTAACAATCCCAAATAACTATCGAAAATAATAAAAAATTCTTAATATGCACATTAAACGACAAAATAAAGACATGACATATTTTTTTATGGTAGATTACTGATTTAATCAGAGAAAAATTATTTCTGTAAATTTAACAAGGGGCTCGTGCGAGCCCCACTGAGCTCCCTGCAGCCCACCGCTGGATAAGACAGTGGCCGGAATGGCATTCTTGTTACAAAGCCCTGGATTAATTCTCGTGAAACTTCATCAGCGCTGTAGAGAAGCTCGCAGTCAAATTGAAACAAAATCCCTAACAAAAGAGTCTGAATTTCGCACCGTAAAACGTAATTGGATACACTTAATCCCATTTTATACAGAAACCTCTATTCGCTCTTGAAAGCGTCATAATATCACGAAGCCTTAAGTTAAAAACGGCAATGTGAGAACGTACTAGCAAAAATAATATTTGGAATAATTATGACATTTGCACGTTAACTTATATTTTAATTATTCAATCGTTTATATCAAAATTTCAACAAAGATGAAGACGAATATGAAAGTCTGGGTATTTACCAGGCTTACGACCTATCTTAGGCTGGTTTTAGTGGTCTCCGCGACATTCATCATTCTACCCATAATTGACAATTACGCTACTTAAATTTCGGAACTTGTGTAAGTATATCCTTAAATTAACAGTGACTCCTAAAACACTAGTTGAATACTTCTTAATTTGAATACACTTAATGTTGAGAGTTAAAATTGTTGAATTTACATACTTATTCAAATTATGCCAGTAACGTTTCTTGACGGAATTCCATCTATAACTTTACTACGTGTTTAGGAGGAAATCTATCAATAAATAGTTCTAAAATACAATATATAAATATAACAAATACTAGAAATACCAACTTTGTGATTTTGCATTGTACCAAACAAAGTAAAATTGTTAAAAATCACTAAATATGTTGTTATTATTCTTCTTCTTCCTTTACCCGCATCCAATTAAGCACAGTTATCGTGATAGATAAATACATTAAGAAAAGGTGATATACTTGTGCTTCAGGTACCCATCCAGGGTTATATTGAATAAATATTAGAGTGATTTTACATAAGTAAAAGACTTCATAACCAACATGGTTGCTTTCTTAGATAGAAACAATTAGTAAAACTAAAAAAAAGTACCACTTATGTTACTGATAAATTATATCTAAATCACCCCTGGGAAGACCAATAAATTTATTAATCTCATTTAATATTGCCATGATTCGACTTGTGACAATGAGATGACTTCAATACCTTGCCTTATTTAAAGATCCAAGTAGGTAAATTCAATTTGTATTTTGAACTTCCTTCGTTATTATGAACGTCATCACTTATATTAGTTGATATCGTTACGTCATATCTCACGTTAGCTGATATCTTTGTAGATCAGCTAATGACCATCCTTCGCAGTTCAACATTTATATAGAAATAAAAAAAATCCTGACGCCATTCTATACGCATTGCCGTATGACAAATCATTTCAGCTTTCGTGCCAAAATAATTCTTAAATACATCTTTACATCGTAGCCAAATCTAAGAAAACAAATTCCAGTCCAACCAGAGACCTTTAGCCATAATTGAAAATATATTCATAGTATTATGTTCCTCTCCGAATACTGGGGATTATTTGGCAAATTTCCAGAAAATTCTAGACGAATGAAATATTATACCTAGGAATCCTGTATTTTAATCAATAAACGTGACCTTTTAGCCTTTTACATTTTTTATAATCTACACCCATCTCCCCCGATGATACTGTGTAGACGCCAGATAATTTGAAGTTACATTAATAAAGTTCACAAATTATTCGAATTGTCTAAATATTTTATTCGTCTTACTATCGTACATTTTGAAAAATATTTAACAAAATTATTTATTTCAAATACTTACTTTTTTGTAAATTGATTCGGTATTCAATTTCTTGTAAAATCTATCCATTTTTATTTTAATTTTTACTTGGTAAATACCACTTTTTTTTAATCTATCATGATACGTGTTTCGATGCATTTCACATTATTTTCATACAGTGTTTGTAAATGACGTGGAGTGTGACAATAGATTTTAATGAATAGTGATTTAACCAAGTAAATTTGAAAATAATGCTTTTTATTTATTTGTTTTTCTCACACAATTTTAAATTTTCAATAATGTGTCCCAATTGAGTTTTTCTTTGCCAATACTACGTAATATATATTAGTAAATTATTTTTCAGTATCTTGTCTCTCAACGCAAGACAAAACATATATCAAATAAATAAAAAACTTCAATTCAATCTTAAAACTAGTTTCAATTAATATTTTTAGAAAAAAAGGTTAGATATTTTTTATTGCTACCCCTATAACCTTGAGTAACCTTTCCATTCGACATAAAATTACAAGAGTTTCCAAAGACATCTCGTTACCTTTTTTAACAAAGAGTAAAAACAGAAGAGTTGATATTTTATTTAAAGATCTTAGGTATTATAAAACTATATAGGTTGCGGGATGTTCAAATATATACGTGGAAAATCATTTACTTAGATTTTAAAATTAGGATTTACATAATTAAGTTAAATATAAATAGCACATTAGTACAATAGAATAACGATATTTTAATTTGATCTGAATGAAAGCCACATTTAGAAAAAAATACAACATTCAGATTTTATTTTTATTTTATAAGAAAAAGTAGAATTCAAAATGATCATATTGAATGCTTTCATTATTTGAATTAAGATGCAATAAACTAATCAAAAGTAGTTTATTAGAGTGTAACAAAGTTATGCGTAAAACATGTTTAAATATTATACCCATCAGAAGAAGTGAAAATCTTTAAATTTTTAATCTTCAGAAATCCCTAACAATACGTATCGTTGAACTAAAATTATGAATTTTCCATTTGAAAAATGTCGAATTGACAATCCTTTTGTATGGAGCAAACAATATGATGCTTGGAACTGCCGCTTCGTAGCATTTTTGTAATAAACAAGTTGTTCGGAATCTTACGACAGAAAGATTTTTCCAAGTAAGTACCTGCGCTGAGCCGGCCAAAGTTTACCGCAGCTTGTTTGTTCTGTTGGCAACATTGTCACAATCGGGTGCCGCATCGACACAGGAATGCCAAGTTTAGAAAGAAAATTTGTTTTTGAAAATGGAGTTTTGAGAAAGCCGTAAATCTTCAGTACCTACTTGTGGGCGTTGCGGTTTATTAGCATTGGAATCTGCCGACATTGCAGCAAATCGATGAATTATCTACATTTTGCTATAGGTACACTTGCAGGACAAAAAATCTTAACTACCTACTACACTGTCATAAAGAAATAATTTGTTTATTTTTCCTATTATAACCTTCAATATTATGCGTTTGATAATCTAATCTAAAAATGTATTTGGCATTTTTAGTTTTTCGCCAAATACAACTTATTCGAATTGAACGTTTTTATTCTGGTATTAAATATTTTAAATTCAAACAATATAAATTAAATATCAATAAAATAATATTAAAAAAATATACCTATATAAAAAAAATTCTCCACTTTTTAATATCACGAAAGGTCAAAAATTTTCAGGCACTCGGTATATTTTGCCACTCATAGTGTACACCAAATTCTTTTCTTTGGAATCAATAAATTTCCTATTCCTATATAATTAAAAATGTATGTTAATGGTGTATGTAATTTATTTTTCAATAGATAAGATTTATTATTCTGATGATTAATTTTATGTAAATTATACTAACATAGTAAGCCCAAGAATGATCCCACAAATAAGGTAATTAAAAGTGTATTTATATTTGTTGTTTGTTATTTGAATATTTCTTTTTTTAAATGGTTTGTAGCCCCGTCACTCCAGAGCGATCGATTTAGACTACGCACTTAGGAATTATGGTATCGGTAAGACACGTTAGGCGCCAATGTTAGCGAAGCGTCTCTATTTTTTTGTTATTTTTTTGTAATTCTGTGACGCAAACATTTCTCGTGTAATATTATACATGATCAAATCACTTCAAAGGGTGAATATATTAAGTACATTACGAAAAAATATTCAACAACTTTATTCGAAAGTGACGAGCGAGTCCAGAGTGATAAAAAGGAACAAAAGAGCACAAATGTAAAAATCATCGTATAAGGCGTCTTATATAGGGCAACATAGGAGCATAAGAGATATTTTTCAAAAATTTTATCTGATTATATAGTTTAATAACAATAATAGTTTGAAGCGCACTGACTCACTATTAAACTAACAGCTATAAAAATAAAAATAAATTGATTATATGACAAAATGTCAATAAAAACATTACATTAACCATGTCATTTTAAAAACCAAGTCGAAAATATTTCAGCCATTTTTCTAAAAATATATTGTTCTTAAGTTCCTTTGGCTCTCAATTCCTCATACGAAGATCGATGAATCAAATAAATCGCTCAGCACTTTCAACTGATATTTTTGCTTGTCACTGAACATTATGCGGTTGCATCGCTTGTCGCGTTCAGTCAACAAGAACACAGGCGCCATCTCTGGAGACGTTGACTAAAATTAAACTGACGTATTATTCAATGGATGCATCGCTTATCATAACCTGCCCCAAAAGGTTTCTGAGACATGTTTGTGTATACTTTTTAAGTTCTGGCAGGAATGCGGTCAAACATAGAACGCATCGCGACCTAATTTATTGTTTATTATGAAAAATCCAAAATATGAATATAAATATAGATGTTGGATTAAAAATTTAAAAGTAATATGAATAATGAAGGTTCGGGAATTTGCTGGGCTTACGAAATATCTTCGGCGTTTTTTTCTTTTATTAACAGCTGTAGCCAATTTGAACATAAAATATTACATAAAATAATATGGTAATAATTTTTTTTTTATTTTTTAAGTATATTTAACAAGGATGAACATATCAAACAAGGACTTATGTATTAGTCTGAAATATTAAAAAAATATTTCACGATTTCTCCCGTGATAGAACATCCATGCTATTTTCAATTTTCGTAACTTCTGTGTTTATATGCTACGTACTAATAACATCCCTCAGGGGATTCATCTAATATTCATGTACAAAGATTTAGATGTAATCAAAATATTTTTAATAAGAATGCAAATCCCTGGAAAATTACAATGTACTTTGGCAAGCGGCAAAAGCAAATTAGTTATAAACGTTTTCGTTTTTTAAAAAAAAAACTCTCTGAATTAATTCAAGCAAGTAAACAAGACAAAGAACGAATTTGTCTAGTCGCTAACAAAATGTAAATTGAATTACCGGTAAGATAACTTCAGAAAATTTTCATCAAATGAAATTATATATGAAAGGCGGTTTGTTTTAATCTGTTTCAATGAAAATGTTCCAATTCGAAGATGCCCAACTGGTCGATCGCGAACCAAAATTTCGTCGATACCGAAAATTATGGTAAAATAGGAAAAAAAGTATATCATTTCGGTAATTTTGATGTATTGTTGACCTGTCACTTTTTTCATCTGTAAATAAAATAACTTATCTAATTATTAGCTTTATAAAATGAAGAATCAAGTTTCCAGGCATTTCTTTTGTATGTAAAATAATCCAAATTAAGTAAAATATGCATAAATAATAGAAATAAAAGGATCTCTGCTAAATAAAAACTTTCCCGTCAGTATCAACTCGTTCCATCCATCAATTACTTAGCATAAAAAGTATGTTTATACAATATATAGATTGTTTCCAAAGTAATTTCTTGCATGGTAAGTATGGGGCCTGCCAAGTTATGATTCAATAACTTATTAACAAGAGACTTACTTCTTGGGGCGGAACGTCTATGGACTTCTAGCAACACGGGAACTTGTGAACAGCCTTAAGGTTCTCGGTGTTATAGTGTCAAAGCTTAATTAACTTAGGTTATAGGAGCTGACATCGGAAAGCTGGCCGCATTGTTCGTATCATGGTACTAATTAATCTAAAAGCTGCACCAAGGATCAAACTAAATTATTGAGCTTTCAATCTTAAAATATATTAAACAACCTTAAATAGAGTAACCGAAAAATATCGTATCTTTACGTGATATTGTGAGAAAAAACCTTTACGTGATATTGATTAACATATTTTAAACGATCATTACACTGATATGCATTGTGATTAAACAATTCCGTCCTCTAAAATAGATGTTATGAGGGTTATTCCTTTAAAAATGTAAAAAATTTCTTTTAAAAACTTTTTTTTCAAATTTTCAATGTAATACTGAAAACCATTATAAAGTAAAATGATAATAAAAAAAATGTATGGATCATGGACTATATTTATATACCTATGCGACATTGTAGGATATATTATAAAGGTTAGTGGTCACAATGTCTTTGATACTGATAAATCCATTATGATTTTTGATGCACATAATTTATTCAGAATAAGGAGCTCTGAGCTTCTCGTCTCCTTGTTATACCTGTCCCTTTTATTCTACCTCTACCATAAAAGTATTAAGTACATTGTTTGTCCAAAACACGGTATGTGACCTTTAGATACAGCTATATATATATACAATATGTATATATATATATATATATATATATATATATATATATATATATATATATATATATATATATATATATATATATATATATATATATATGTATATGTATATATATATATATATATATATATATATATATATATATCAATTACATATTAATTTGTATAAGTACTATTTATCCATTTAAAATGTGCAATATGTACCACTTGTACTACAATGAAGAGTTTGTTGGTTCATAGATATGATTTCAATATCTATGAACAAAATACAGCTACTTTTTGAGGTGTTTGGACATGTTCGGGGGTAGGTAACCATCAAGTCACTTCCAATACTGTACAAGAAGTTTGAAATAAACACAAAAAGAGATTAGTATATAACCACTCACAAATATTTTTTTGACTACCGGTTTCTAGACGTACCCGACTCTTCGGGAAAAAATTATAAAATTAAAATAAAATGCAAATGTTAAAATGACAAATAAAATGCATTAAATATTGATAATATTGAGAATAGTAAGACATCAATCTCAATAATTAATTTTTGTAAAAGTGTACCTTACGTGGTTTTTGAACTTGTCAGTTGATCCGTTTAATATGAACCCTTAAAATGGCATTTAGCTCCCTCACACCGCCGCCACCACTGCGCGAGTGTGCCGCAATTTTCATCCAGCGCTTTTAGGATGAATACCGCGTCGGCAAGCACTGCCGCTACAAACAAATTAGATTATCCAATTTATTTTTGATCTGAACACTTAAGTGAAGACACATTTCACAGCACTTGCGGTTTGAGGCGGGGTATCTCTTACCCCACAAGATTGTCACAAGTTTGGTGTATTTACCGTTAAATTCGGGTAATTTATAAGGTTACGTTAGCGTACTACTTTTAAAAAAAAGTACTTCTATGTACTACTATTAAAAACTCATATTTTTTTGTAAGATTTTTTTTTCTGTTTATTTACGTTATGTTATATAAGTTTTAAAAGAACTAGGGCAATGTAATTAGATCGTTGGCAACAAAAACAATAAATAATTATTTTTGGACCATTTTATTATATTTTTGTATTATACTTTGCCCTAGGGAACTTTGATTAATCTGTAAAATTAAAATATGTCACAAAAAATATGTAAATGTTTTTTACAAACAATACTTCTCAATCTCCTGTGTGGATAAGAAAAAAGATTATTGAAAAGCATTCCTTACCATAGGGCCCGAAATAAAAAAAGGCACGCTAATAAAATTTAGTGCACTGGTTGCGAACTGGTAGGACCACATTACCTAAGGCTATCCGTTATTCGTCTAGATTGTAAAGCTTTCTTGGAAACTTTGAAACCGTGTTATGGATTGATTAGAAGACAAATAATATATCCTACCCTTTCGTAAAAGCGTTATCCGCTCAATTGGTAGAGTAGTGGAGTGATTTGACTGAAAATGGAAATTACAAAAATTATTATTGCTGCCGCGGTAAATACTGATTACAGTCGAGTTTCGATTTTTTGGTAGACCCGTATATATCCTATCCAATTACAATAATCGACTGTAACATATTATAGATACTACAAATTCATCTGTCAATTTATAATTGTCAGTACTATCTAGTAGATTGTCTATAAGGCTCTCAATTTGTAAATTAAGATAATTTGTAAAATAAGCTGATAAAAACAAGTTTTTGTTCAAGAGAGCGATCGAAACCTTTACAGCCAAGACTGTATAATGGCAATCCGAGTATAATAATTGATTTAATTATCTTGTCATGAAACATGTGTCACAATAGAATTTAGGATATAAATAGTATTAACCAAGTAAAACTAAAGCTTGAAGTAAACATGAAGTAGCTCAAAATAAATAGATAGTACTACAAAGTGACTACCGAATTAATCAATAAAATTAATTCTCTTGTTCAGGTTATGCAATTTTTCAAATGTATTAATATCTACCATTTTTTAATAAATACGAGTACATCACGCATAAGTTAAAGTAAACCTGTATGAATATATTTGTACTACGATGCGATGCCCCTTAAATAATATTAAAGGCAAAAGGTTTCAGAACGTATTCAGAGTTTGAGCTGTTCATTGACCTGTCTCGATAGGGTTAATAAATATTAATTTTAACGGCGAACAGATACTGACGCCTGAAAGCTTTTACACTCCATTAAGGATTTCATAAAAGGATGACGATATCTAGGAACATTTTGAATATATGTATGTACATATTATAGAAAGATTCTATTTATATCTCAGCATAGATGGAAAAGTCTACTGATATGAATGCTTGGTATTTAAAGGGGTTATGACTTTATTTTGGCTGGTTTCAACGATAATTTTATAAAAGATTTATATTATCCACTGACACTTCGTGATGGAATTGCATTTTCATATATTATTAGATTGAAACCAATATTTTTAGCTTTTCTACTTTATATTATTTCGAGAAATAAAAATACTTTGTGTTATGACGAAACCCGGTCACTGGTCAAATGAAAATAAAGTGGAAAAGCTAAAAATATTGGTTTTAATCTAATAATATATAATAATTTTATACACAACGTTAATTTAATACTTGATCCGAAGTTTGATTAGTGGAATTGTCACCATTCATTCTGGTGAATGTTACACATGTATAACTCTGTAATACCCAGACATCTATATTCTTTATTATTTTTGTTGATATATCAATTTAGATCATTTTATACGCTGTGTAACATTCATCATTCTACTCATGATTGACAAACATACTTCTTAAATTTCGAAGTATGTATGGTTCAACTGAAACATCATTCTTATTTTTTGATTCAAACATTATAAGTGCCATCTATTGGTCCTAAAAAATATTCTTAATATTATTTTTAAGAACTATAGGTATTCCAATGGTTCAATAAGTGATCCTAGAAGTGTATTATTATTAAATTAGTCCGTTATTACTGGTACATATTAGTAATAATATATGTAAGTAATTAAGTATAATATAGTACACAGTATATAGTGCTAATTACTGTTTCGGGAGATAGTTGTTTAAATACATCAAGTACATGTATAACTTAATTAATTATTATTTAGAGTTGCCAGACGGATATAATTATTTCTGGGGGTTCAATTTATTTGTGTGTTGGCAACACGTAGGGGTTGAGTTTCGTGATGTTATTCGGGCATTAGGTAGACGAGAAATTACGTTCCTAGTACATGCAAACAATTGATTTATTTGCCGAAAGGCTTCTAAGAATAACGTAAGGCATATCTAATGACGTCAACGGTTATAATAGCAAGGAACATTCCATAATACTTTGGGCGAATCTAAACTAGCTAAAAGCTCTTGAAAAACGTGGCGTGTGCGAGATTTTCTTTTTTTTTAACGTCACATTTGGTACAAAGGATAATCGAACTAAATCTCTTGTCTTAGTGGTTAGTGCGTTTCGCTATCTTATTAAAGGTCTCGGGTTTCACTTGATATCATTCATAACTACTTCTAGAATTGAAGGACCTTGCCTTTGTATTATAGACGGTCAAAATAAGCTTAATTCAATACGATGCAGTTCCCCATGCACTTTTGGAAGCGGATAAGGGTTACAAAAATAATGCATCACGAGAATGTTTAACAAGTAGTGGATTTAAATTATAATCTAGAAAAAAATATTTTCAATATGTGGAAGAGTTTTATTCTGTAATAAATGCGCCATTTGGTAAAATTGAGAAAAAATATAAAAAACCAACCATCACGCGTCACACCTCTTCCCCACAGGGATAGGCAGAGAGAAAAGAATGCCACACCAATCAGTATTTGCAAACAATCTTGACCTCCTCGACCTTCATACATTTCCTCATATTGTTTTATTAATGTATTTATTGTCATCATATACTCGTACATAATTACAAATTACAGATTACGGTAATGTGCCCTTACAGAGTTTTCAGGCCAAGGGCATACCATACCCGCTGTTTTTTTCCTGACCTGGTCACTTTCAAGTATTTGAAAAAGACCGGTCAGGAAAATTGCATCAAAAAATATTGATCGTTTGATCGTTGTTAAAGTTATTTTATACATTTCTATAACAGACCCTTTAAAAAATATCAGTCGTAAATTGGTATAATTTATTCTGATATTTTCGTTTCATTTGAGTAAACATCGAATTACAATATTTCCAATGCTCGTTTTGCGTGTTGATTTACTAAAACTTGTGTGGTTTCCCATAGTTTGTACGCAATTTCTAAAATAATTTAAGCAATCGCTGTTTACGGGAATATTGTGCTTATTAATTAAACAAAATGTAATTTTAATATATATTTTATTTCAGACCTCTTTTTCACATATTTAAGTGTTTTACCATAAACTCTTTACTTGTGAATAAAATATTCATAAAATGTGATTTAATTTAAGAAAAAAATATCGTGGATGAATTTTCACTAACGTACTACTTATTTAAAAAATACATTTCTAATTTTAAAAGTTATTAATATTTATAGACAAAATTAAGGAAAGAGTGATAAAGGATATTGAAAGAAAGAAAAAAATCAATATTTTGAAAATAGTAAAAAGTTTTGTTGTGTACATATTTTATTACAATAGATTTTTTAAAATAAACTAGGTACTTTAAAAGAACTCCACTGACAACACACAAAAAGTGTGTTTAAAAATAATATGTAAATTATTTTTAAGAATTTACAAATGAATGTTCATATATATGTTAATGTACATTTATATTTGAGAAATAAATTAAATATATATATATATATATATATATATATATATATATATATATATATATATATATATATATATATATATATATATATATATATATAATAATAATAATAATAATAAAGAAAATATTATTTTAAAAAACTTCATCCGTGGAAACCTTTATTTTTCAATGGAATTTTATAAATGTGTCATCGGTAAAGTGGAGTTTATGGTGACAAGAAAACTCTATGAAAGTACTTTTTAATACGTTTTAAAGGAATGGCAAATTATTAACGCTGGTAAATTACTTCAATTATTAATATTGCGGCTTTTGGGTACCTACCTATATATTTATTTGAGAAATTTTATTTGATGAGACGAAGGTATAATCTTTATAAATAAAAATTTTAATATTTGCTCTTAAAGTCTTCAATATCTTTCAGTTATTTACCGATTGCTTTGAAATTGTGCGTAAAAAATAAATATTTTGCTTTTACCTGTGGCGGGTAAAAACACGTTTTTTGTTACTTTAGTATCACTTTTTTTAATATTAACGGAAACACGCAACATTAAACATTGCTCATAGCAAACAGGAAAAAATATTATAAATGTATAAATTATTAACAAAATATTATAAATGTACTTTCGCTCTTCTGGACCACAGCAACGCGCAGCCGAGAACAGTTAGTTTTTAATATGTTTTTCGAGTAAATTGTAAAATACTCGTATATTGATGTGCATAAAAATTACTTACTAATTGTAGCTATTATTCTTGGCCCCACGTTGGGGGCTCATTTGTTTTTTTAGGTATTCCTGAACATCATCACATTATATACCTTAAAGGAAAACGAGGAAGCAATGTAAGGGCTTTTATCAGGACGTTCTTGCCTTTTCTTTCCTCGTAGTAAAAAGATTGCCCTAATTTACTGGCAACATTTTTCTTTCCAACAATTACGTGATTCTTGGCCTGATTTGTTGAACGAAAAACTAGGGCCAATTTTGCATCCGATGTAATGGAATTTTAAATAAGAGAGATGTTTTATGGTCTTACGGTCTTTGTAAGTACCATGTTTGTACATTTTATTCGAAAAACCTATAAACATATTTTAAAATGTAACCCAGCGGCATTAATTATGCTTCCTAAAATTTCAAAAGACAATTATTTTGAATAACTACACATTTTTTGCATTTTCTTTGTATATTTTTTTAAGTGCAAATATTTGATCTTTGTTTAACTGTTTTAGATTTCTGACCCCTTAAAAGATGATTTTATACCGTTTCACTCATTAAATGATAAACATAAGCGATTCTTATATTATAAATAATCATTGACAACTCCTTTACAATACACCTTCTTATCCCTTTTATCGTTGTTTTATTATTTGCAGATTTATATTAAATGGTACCAATTATCTACTTATCTTCTTCAATTATCCGATTTTGTAAATTTTATTTATTTGCCAAATAAACTGTTACGTTTCCTTTTAATATATTTTTTTTTTATTAAAAATAATTCCAAAATTCTAATGCCTTTATAAACTTGGGTGTTTAAAAATGAACCTTAATTTCATCATTTTGTGTGTCTTAGTTGACCCTCAAAATGGAAGTTCTACTTGTATAGTTCAATTTGTATAGATAACTCTTTCATCAACTGGGTAACTGAAAGTTCTTGTAATTTAGTTAGATAAAGCGACGAGTTATCTCATTAAGAACTTTGGATTCCTCCGAAACAATTCTTTTCAACCTCAAGTTGTTTCACGTTCTTGCCAATAGAGAAACTTTCTCTAATGAAAGATAGGAATAATAGGGAATGGTAGCTGTCGTCCGAAGACGTTTAGTGGAATTGAAAGCTGAAACAAAAACACCAACATTTATTTTGTATACCCTTTCCACCTTTGTGAATTTATTAATTACTCTTCTTTTGTTTGAGAATTTTGTTTGTTTTATATTTTATCATCAATTATTTTCTTAGCCGATACTTGAAAGTAAAAACATTAATCTTACTCATGAGGATATAATTCATTACATATGTTAAAATCATGTAATACATTAAATTGACAAAAAGGGTGAATAATAAAGTGTAAATCACAATTATAAAAAAATCCTTGTACAGAGATTGATAAAATATCACTCCAAAGGTCAAATGTTACCCAAAATATTGTTAAGTTATTTGTTATTTAGATGGAATGAAAAAATTGTTTTTTCGTTTATTCATTTTATTTTTATGAATACAAAGGTTTCAAAGTAATGGAACATTTTAGATCTTATTTAATACGCCAAAAGGTTTTAATACAATTTTAAAATGACAATATTTCTGATTCGAAAATATTCAAAAGGTCATATATAATCCGCTAGCATTTTCGTAAAGATATTTTTCATCTATATTTAGGTAACGACTTATTTTTCCTCATTTCTTAGGGGAAGTCGTTCTGAATAGATTTTTCTCTGAAAATGTAAAATGTTTGGTCGATTTCCTATTGAAGTTGTTTCAGGGAGGTTAGCACCATTTCCTGAAAACACTTTTACCCGGAAAAGGCACAGGGAAATCAAGAAAACATAATTAAAGGCCTTTCTAAAGATAAATTGAAGACTTTTTTGCCTCAAAGGTAAACCTCAACTCAAAAATCATCCGGGTTCTGTGAGTTATCTTAAATATGTTCTTTTAGTTTCGAGCGTATAAATAAAAAATGCGGGTTCTCAACATAAATCCAAATATATGTCTTTTATCTATTAAAACGAAATTTCTTGTTTCTAATAGTATTTATTAAAAAAAAAATTCTATGAAATTGCATTCATTTTTTGTTCTTAATCAACTAAGAAACATTTTTAAAATGTTTTTTTACATCTAAAATTCTTTTAACATAAATGACTTATTTTTCATGTTTGATAGATAATTCTAAGTTTGCGTCTAACACACCAAAATGTGTGAGTTTTTTTAAGAAATTAACATACCATAGAATGAAGTAGGTACCTACATAATCTCATTATGTATATATAATACTACAGTATAACACTTTTGATTACTTGAATAGTTTAGGGATCTCAAAAGACCCTTTTTAGGTATTCTGACATGATTTGACATCCTGTATAGTAAGGATTAATATTATACATTCATACCGTAAGCAATATTATCTTCCTCGCTTTGAATTCTGGATGTACTCTCTCACTATGAGTATTCTATCCGCTGTGATTATTTCCCTGGAAAATTTAATAACTATACATAATAAGCCAACAGTTAACTTCCTTCCCCGGTATAATAATTCTCGTCCATGTTTCGTGCGCGCGAGCAGTGGGCACTGAACATGTCATCTAATTTCCCGCTCCGCGGCGCGCGGGAAAATCTTACTTGATTAAACTCGCGCGCTTTACTATGGCGCTAGATGGCGTTGAATTATCTTTTGTACACTAATTAAAAACGATATATTTCGCAGTAAAATGATCTTTAGATATTGCAACCGTATATTAATTTTCTCTTCGTTCCTTCGAGACCACCTGTAGAAATATTTTGAAGATCAGATTTTTAATGAATTAATTAATCAACATGCTTTCATATGGCTCTTTAACAGAGTTAAACCTTTTTTGGTCTCCTGATCTGTGAACATATAATACATATTTAGGGAGCCAAACCTATTATTTTTAATGTAGTATTTTGTTTAAAAGATATTTTATCTTTAGACGAGTAATCATAACAGGTAGGCAAAAAAGATAGATAACGGTCATTTTTCCGAACTGAAACAAAAATATTACAGGAAAAAATATGTCGTTTTTTGAAGTGATTGGAAACTTATCAATTAATTACTTCCTAAAATGAGGAATCTTTTATTTTAAACAGCAATATTAAGTAAAAAAAATTTTCGAAATCTGCCATAACATAATTTATAGTATAGTTGATATGTGTCTTGAAAAGATGAGTATTAGTAAATAATGAACGTATGTAGCATTAAAAGTGATCACTTAAACCACCCAATCAAAGGTTACAAACCCTGTAAATGCTCAGTCTTCCATCTCTTTAGAATTCTTTGTGTTTTTACATATCAACGTATAAAAAACGTAAACTAATTAAAAATTATAATTAAAAAAATTTGAGTGAAATTTACGAGTTTTCATATTTCTTTTAACTAAAAAATGTGAAATTGAATGTAACTGTAATTTTTTTTTTATCAAAGTTACTCTCCATAACTTTGGGACCAATCATCTGTACTTACTTTTAATCAAAGTTTACTTTCCGTATTCGAAAGAACCCAAATAAATGAGATATGTTCTCCACAATGCTTCCAAAGCGAATGTGTTTGCATCCCCTTGGCAGTTTATACACAGCTCCAGGCAAGATACCCCCTCTTTGCCGATAAACCCATATACATACAAAACATACGAAAATAAACTCAGCAATACCCGGGAAATTTTCCAGCTAACGCTATGTCTGTTGTCATAGAAACTAATTGGAATCAACCTGACTTGAAAATTGATATCATCAAATAAAATAAATTTATTATAAAATTATTTGCTTGTTTTTTGTTTACGTTTTGTAAATATTATTCAAACTCGATAAATTGTGTAACCAAAAATGTGTTCGGTCCTCATTAACACGAGACGTAGGAATATGTCATCGTTTTTAAGCGGTTTTCCGACCATTTCTGGCGATTATCAGAAAATTGAGGTCCTGAATGTTTTTGGCAGGCTGAAAATGGAGGATCGCGAGTTATCCTTAGATTGTTACTGAATGAAATGCCTCGTTTTATGTATTTTAAGAGAAAGCATTAGCAAAAAATCGACAACCACGATATATGGTTAAGTTGTGAAATAAGGAAAACGATATGAAAAATAATAGAAATGAATAAAATAATAAAAGAGATTTGGTATGAGAGACAGAGAAAGAGAGAGCATTTTAAAAGAAATACAACAATACAAAATTCAATGAACGCATGCCACACTACCTTATTCAATCGCTTCGAATTCATTATCTATATCGCTCTCTTTTACTCCACTACATTGACGTCAAAATGTTTACCTCTCTTTCTCCTTCTCTCTACGTTGTATTTTACTTCTCTCTCATGTAACGAAATATACCTAATAAACGTGACGCGTCCTTTGAATTAAATTCTCCAATTATCGATTATCGAATAGCCGACTAAAAAGCTTCCCTTCAAAAAAATCTCATCATTTCGCTTAAATGTTTCAATAATAAAAATCCATAATTTTTCTCTGTCTGCAAACAGTTTTGGAAATTGAATTTTGCAAATTTAAATGTGACATAAAGCGCGCCACACAAAAAGCATGAAACCACTTAAACCGTTTACTACGTGGGTATATTTGTACGTACTGTTAGAGTTTGGGGAACAATTATAGTGTGGACAAAAGCTATGATTTTACTTTGATATTTTACATTATATATTGTGTACATAACGGTAGCTTTGTAAGCCTAACTAGTAAGGTACCTGACATTAGTTCCGCGAGGTTCAATCAACCCTATCTAATTTGTCTGCACACAACCCTTACCTGCGCTGTTCTATTAACCACAACTACATTATACAACCCATAATACAACAAAAACTATTCCACCCTCCGCTAAATAATTATTTCGGAAAAATCATGCTGTATTTTTTCAGATTAAAAAAAATACCTTCGTTTTTATAATTTTGAAATGAATAGTTGCTTTATTTAAACCTAATTCAGATGTGCATTTTAAACTTTTTTTAAATTATTTGATGGGCTTGAAGAAAGTCTAGAATAATTTCATAACGTATGTCGGGAAAATCACATGGTGAGCGTTTTTCGCCTTTCGCTCGCAAGTACTGTTTTTTTTTATCACGAGGCCATATTTTTAAAGTAATCATTATACTTAATTATTATACTTAATTATTATACTTACATTAATTATTATACTTAAATCGCTTTACATGCGCAATTGATATTAAAAGAAAAATAGTAACTTTAAATTTTCGGATATAGAGTTCGGATGAATACATAATATTGACGTAAAGTCATATTATTTATCGATTTGGCATTAACTTTGTGGAATAACATGTTGATTATTCTAAATCGGAGGTTCCCAAACTCTTTTATCTCGTAGACCCCTTGCCTTACCTGATATTGATTTTCATCAAATTCATTAACTTCAAATGTATTTTTGACAGCTGGTATATGTAGTGTTTTTCTTTGAACCACACATGTTAGGTTTTATACATTTATATTTAAAATTCAAATTAAAACATAGACCCCTTGCAAGTTGTCATAGACCCCTGGGGGTCGATATAGACCACATTGGGAATCACTGTTCTAAATTAAACACTTATATTATGCCACTCATTGAGTTTTATTTCATTTTACACGACAAACACGACATTTAGTTTCGAAAGCTATATGTGTTTTCATCGACTGGTGATTACAAAAACCCAACATAAAAAAAATCGATGAAAAACTTTTGTTTGTTTGTTGGGTTTTTGTAATCACCTGTCAATGAAAACAACCATAATTCAAAACTAGTCGTGTAAAATTAAATCAAACTCAATAAGTGGTCATTCCAGTATTTATTTTTTAATAAATAAAGTATTTACGATACAAGAAGTTGAAATAAAAAAGATGAGGAGATTTGAGAATGAAGACATTTGGAGGTATAATATAATATATATATATATATATATATATATATATATATATATATATATATATATATATATATATATATATATATATATATATATATATATATATATATTTATATATATATATATAAATATATATATATATATATATATATATATATATATATATATATATATATATATATATATATATATATATATATATATATATATATATATATATATATATATATATATATATATATATATATATATATATATATATATATATATATATATATATATATATGTGTGTGTGTGTGTGTGTGTGTGTATATAAGTTCTGCAAAGAGGCATCTGCTGGTGTGGTTTTTCATCTTGTATTGATGTTGTTAGGATGTGGTAAAATAAGATATTTAGATACTAGTAATCACAGTCCAATCGTAAGTACGTTATCCTAGATACCTAGTAGTCAATAAATTTCAGTTTGAAATGGCAATACATAAAATGTATTAATTTTTTTAAAGTTTTTAAAAAAGGATAACTCTATTGTTTTCTTCTTCTTCTTTCTTATAGATGTTTGGATCTGTTTATTCCATTATCAGTATCTTGTGATGTGGATTGCCAGTTGTCACGCCATCGCTTTGGAGGTCTTCCAGGTTTATTGTAATACCCTAAATTACAATTATTCCGTATTCCTCCGTTAATTAAATTTATCCCTAATTCATTTCCCATTTCTGAAACTCGATTATATTTTTTCGTAATTGAAAGAAAAGATATTAAATTTTCTGGAGATTTATCTCGAGATTTAAATTCTTCGTAATCTCATTATGTGCAAATGCCAAAGGTTATCTATTGTTCTCGATGTTTTTCTCAAAAACATATAATTAAAATAACGAACCTGTCGAAAAACAGTTGTGAAACGAGCTTATTATTCTCACATTTCATAAACAATACTTGTTTACAATACGGTTCAGTTGTTTATCGAAAAACAAATAAAAAGCAAACATCGTGTTTATTTGACTTATAAGAGATATGATATTTTCGGGACTTCCATAAAGAATATTTTTTTATAACTTTGCTACTTTAATGCGAATATCGCGATTGAATTTTTTATATTTTTACATAGGACAAAGCACTGCCTTAATTTTCTACAGATATAAAATTTTGTTCTAAACTTTAAATCTTCTAAATTTATTCATCGATTGTTTGAATTTTTAATAGAACACAGGTATTATATGGTGTACCTATGATAGGTTAAAATATTTTACATATTTTAACACATTTTTACCGCAATGGCAGTGCCAGCTGTTAAATGCAACGAAGAACATTATCAAATTTAAAAATTGTTTATGACGGACAGCCTGTTTCTCGATAACTGCTAAAATATTGTTTACCTACAACCAATCTAAATTACAACATTTTGGAATTGTGTTTTTTTTTCTTCATTTTCCTTTTAACTGGACTGAGCCACAGCATCGTGTGTCAAAAAATCATAAATTTAAGTATACTTCCGTACAACAGTTTAGTTTAAAAACGTGAATCATTTTATAATAAACGATACATACGTACATGTTAACGTTAACTTGACAGTTAAATGAAGGCAATAGATTATTAAATCTTACTGTAGTAAGTGACCTCGTTCTAGCTTTCCGAATTTCCATCCATCTAGTCATACAAGCCCTTTAAAACGCCAGGACCCTATCAACTTTTTCGATAAATCCTTTGGGGAAACGTAATATTGCGTAGTATTTTTAGTCTCAAAAGGCTCCCGTCTTATTGTACCAAAATTCATCATTTTTACTGCGCGATGAAGTGGATTATCCGAGCTCATTTCGGAGATGAAATAAATTGGACGAAGGATTATGAATTCAGTCAGTCGCAAAATTTCTGAACATTGGCGCTGACATTCGTAATCTCTTGTTATTAATACAGGAAAACTCCCCTTACTCTGCCAGAAGTAAAGTACAACGTATTTCACTGTGGAAAGACGTGAAATTGCGTGATTCTCGACTAACGACTAGTACCTGAAACGAATAGGAAACATCAGTACTCTGCTGTTGTTTATTTTATGATTATGTTCAAATGAATACTTTGAAAATTGAAACATTACCCGCCATAACTTACTAACGGGTATCAAAACGTTGTTTTACTAAGAATATGATGATGACATGGATCGTTCGTGAACGGATCGTAACGACTCGTTCATTTATATTGATTCAGTGACTGGTTCCAAATTTCAGATAAATTTCGTTCACTAACTCTGGCCGGTTGTTGATCACAAATTCGTCTAACATAAATTCATAAATAAATTGTGAACCAATCAATGTCCCTAAAAAATTAGGGAAATTTGAAAAAAACTTAAGGTTTTACGATAGCAATATTTCCCAGCAACCTTTAGTGAGTGGTAGAAATTTCTCCCTCCTCGTTTGTTGAAAGATCCATCATTCAATGATTTGGTATTTGTGAACGGGTCACTTAAATGATTCAGATCCAGGGATTTGGATGACGGGACTGAAGTGATTTGGATTATTTTTATCAATAGGAATAGTAACAGTTTTGTCAATTTTGAAATTATTGGAGTATTACGGTTGGAAATAGATATGGTCATAGCTTTGTTCAGTGATGAATCACGTCTGGATACTCGGGAAATTAAATTAAAAATGACTGTTTAGATTACTATTTCCCTTTATTTCACAGTAAGAAAAAAATGCTTCTTATTAAAAATATAAAGTAGTTGTAGTAAGTATTAGAAAATATGATACATAATAGTTAAATGTTTGTTAATATCCATAAACGTTGACAATAAGTAAAAAATAAAAAAGGTTAATCAGAACAGACTTGGTATCTGGAACCGTTTTTAAAATAAAATATTCAAATAGAGTAAAAGGTTAACTTTGGCTCAGCCAAAACACATGTTTTTACTCTTTTACGGGTTTCGAACTCATTTAAAATTGAAAAGGCTGAAAAGTTGAGCGGTTTTTTTTCATAATTGACAGTTATTTGACCCTTCTCAATTTATTCCTATTTTAGTATTTAGAAAGGTTGAAACACGTGTTAACGACATCTTCTACAAAGATGAGGCAAACGATATTAAAATTTACAGCTTTTGAGAGGGACAACACCTCCCCTTTTGATATCAGATCCAAATACACACATCTAGCCAGTTGGCCCAACCCTTTTGGGATGTAACAATGCAAACCCCTAGTGCCTGTATCGATTGTAGTGTACGGGTCATTGGAAAACCTTTTCAGGACCATACGATAAAATGTGTAAAGTACTTTATATTTGGAAAACCGAATATAAACCTAGGATACTTTATTTTACTTATATTTGATGAAAAACTCTTTTTCTCAAAATCGAATATTCTTGTGTTTCGATGCATTTAACGTCATTTTCAAATACAATGTTTGGAACTTTAGACTAATTAATTGAGGCTTAGTTTCACATACAGTTTTTGAGGAAATGATATTGAATGCATCAAATCACATATAACAAAACGGTTTAAGAAAAAGTAAAAATTTGCCATGTAAAAATTACACCAAGTGACTTTTATAGAGGCTTGTCGGCCGAAATGTAGTAAAGATATAAAAGGAATATGTGAAATATATAACAAAACTATCTAGATTTATTGGAAAAAATGTTTCTAGAATTCATTTTGCAATTGGCGGGAATCGAGCCCGCGACGCATATTTTGCAGACGAGCGTCAACCTAACAACGCCACGGCGCCTGTAATGATTATTATTTTAATTAGAATAAATTCTGAGGTCCATCATTATAAAAAAAAATTTTCGTAATTAGACTTTTGGTACCAAATATATAATAAATGTGTTAATGATAACTGTAAAACTAAAATTTCTCACCCTAGCCTGAACTAATTCAATTTTTTAGTTAAAAACATTTTGAAAAGCCCTTAGATAAGTAACTGAAAACGTGATACAAAATAAATATTAAAAAAATTATTATCAAGGTATATTTATGTAGGTATCTATCTCTACGTTTTAAACGACTTTTCTTCTGATTCTTTTTGTATTTATTTTGTTTTTGAAGTACCTTATTAAAAAACTTATTTTAAATGCATATTTTCGGAATGTTAAAACAAAATAAAAATAAAGTTATTTAATTTATTTAACGTGATATTAGTAGAAGTGGACTAAAAATAAACTAGACACTACACAAAGGCCCGACGACCACCCACCCCTATTAATTCAACGGCCTGTGAGTAACTCACCACTCACCATTCTTACTCTAGGCTGCTAAAAATATATAAGAAGTGTTGCCAAATTCGAAATTGAACGACTTTTTCGTGGTATTATGGGGTGCATTAGGCCTTTTGAAAATTATCAGAGCGAAATGTGATATTCGGTGCCAGTATAACGAAAAGTCATAATACGAGTAAATACAGCAATAAGAGATTATATATTGATATTATAGTATACAATAAAACCAGCGATCACGAACGGCTTTCATTACAAACAAATATTTAAATTACAAACAAGAAGTCACCTACTTTGCGTACTCAAATTTCTTTAGGATTACCACAGGTAAAAAAGAACCTGAACCTGTTTTGTGGAAAAATATTACTCCGAATTATTTTAAAGTACCATTATAAATCTATTGATTGATGTCTTAATTCCGCATCATTATAATATCCACGGATGAAAAAGCACAACCAATTTTACTGAAATTTAGTCAGGATATTCTCATGGAAGAATACTTTCCCAATCAACCAATTTAAATTATTAAATGGTACTTTTTACATTTGAGATAAATGGAAATAAAATAACAAATAACAAGAAGAAAACAACGTATTTGTCGAAACCGGTTGTAGAAATAGCGCGAAACTAGTAGTTAAAAATGAAATTTGTGTTTTATTTTACATTTTTTTAAAAATGTTTCGTAAAGGATCCGAAAAAGACTTTAACAAAAAGATAAAAACACAATTATTAAATTTCCTTCAAGTTACAATGAGTTGTTACCAAGTTGAAATTTATTCAAGATTTTTTTCAACACAAAAAATATGTATTTCTAAAATCTAGATTTAACCTAACTATGATATAAAACTCTCCATTCCCCGTATGATATAAAATTAAAATTGATATTTTGGACAATTCAATTTTATCGATTTTTACCAAACATGGCAATTATATTTTTTTACGATTGGGGATAGAATATTGGTAGTTCAGCTTGTAATCGTTGAGAAAATAAACACTGAAATAACAATATTTCCAACTTTTTGTAAAATACCGCGTTCACATAACTTTGGACGGCTTTTAATTTTTCAGTAAAATGGCCACATTTCAGCATTCCAACGAAACTTGTGACGGTTTTTCGGAACAACTAGAAAAAGAACGATAAATTTATAAGTTTAAAACATTCGCAATAAATAAAAACTTTATTATTGCGCTTGTCCTCCTTACAATATATCTACTCATTTTTAATTCCGACATAGCTTTTTATTACCCCTGAAAATTTCAGGTCTCGTATTTACCTTTATTGAAATGACGTGTATTCTTATTAATTTCTTACCTGCCTACGTATTTAAGCAGCGTTTTAAATTTGTCTTATTTTAGCTTTATTACTTTAAGCTGAAAAAAACTATCCTTTTTTCATTTTATTTTTAGACAACCGAGATTGAGCTACGAAAATTTGTAATCACACAATTCATCATTCGTGAAGATTTTTTATCTTCTTGGTAATCTTTCTCTATAAACATAACATAGGTACATATAACTATGACAGATGTTCTAACCAATTCATTCAAACAAAACTATTAATGACAATTATACATACAGTTTACGTTATTTTTATAAATTCGATTCTGAATTCAGAAAACTGAAGTGTGCTTTGACACTAAGAAACCATTAGAATATTACAATTTCAAATTTGAAAATAGCATAAAATATCAGTTATCTCAACGTTACTCACTTACCGCGGTATAATAGGTTGACATATCGCTCACTCCTTTCAAGAACGTCATAAATCAAAAAACTTGATTTTTCAGTAGAACTTTTTAAAGTTTAACAATATAATACAATGCATTAAAAATTAATATCAAGCCACTTATTGAACTTTTTACTGTGCAACAGATCTTTATAGGTAAAACCTGAATGTTATTTCTACATTTGAAAAATATTTAGTATATTTAAAAAAAATACTTAAACAATACCTTTTCTTCGAAATGCAAAAACAACACTTTCTGCCCTGTAGCGGGTAAATATTAAGTTAAAAATATGCCGCTTTTGCTGGGATATAGAACATTTTCTGGGCATTCCGAAAACATGCACAACTGTAAATTGAAGAGTTTTGATTTATGACGTTCTTGAAAGGAGTGAGCGATATGATTTTGATTAAACATTTATTTCCTTCCAAGTTATAGTGAAAGTGTTTCTGAAACTTGTTCCATAATAATTCCACTTGCTAAAATCCCCAGGCTAAAAAGTTTCTAAGTACGCCAATAAATGTTTGTTTAAAATCAGCTCGAAGTTGTTTGTGGGAAAGCAATCTCGCGCAGTCTTTGTGAAAAATACTTTAATGTTTTCGTTCCTCAAATTTGAGAGTGCCAATGTTAATTTTATATCTTAAACTAAAATTTTCTCTTTTGAAGCACTTACTTTTTATGATTGTTGTTTATTAATTATTATTTTTGTCTAGAGAAAAAATAGCAAAATGCCATCTCAATGAGAAAGGGAAGGGATAAAAATATATTGCCCACTTCTCGGTCCTTTTTTCCGTCCCCTAGAGTGCCCCCTAGAAAATTTCTCCATCCCCCGCTGGGATGGGAGGATAATATATTTCCCGTTAGGAACTTCTTGACTAGCGCGAGCATGAATTGTTATTTGGTGTATGTATTTTAAGCGGAATCGTCCTCTGTAGTTTATGATTTCTTATATGCCCTCTGCAATCGTAAGAAGCAGGCCTGGGTGTCGTATATTATGGCCTATTTGGCTCACTTTTGTGCTACTTTATTCAGTAAACATCTAGACTCCCCAGCAGGGGCTTGATACCTCGTTATTCCCTACATGTTCCGACTGATAAATCCCCGACATGCGCCTGTAGCAGCACATCTCAAACGCCTTCAGCCACCCACGTTCTGCCTGCCCGATAGTCTACGTTTCGCTTCCGTACAACAGTATGCTTTTAGAGTTTTAATTAAAGTATAATTTCAATTTAACTTCACATACCAAACTGTCTCCGACATACGCTGTAGCAGGTGCGTCGAGTTGAAGAGACGAGCGGAGGATAGAGTCGGGTGGATACTGGTCATGAAATAAGCAAACTAATTATCACACAGATTGTAACCCACGAAGAAAAGAATTTTTACCAATAAAAATTATAAATAAAACGTTTATTTTAAAAAATCTTCATATGCAGATGTATCTATAAATTTTTCATGTCCTCATTTTCATTTTAGATAGGATCCGTTCCGGCTCGACCCGGTTCCGTTCCGATTCTTGTGATGATTTTAATATTGTCACGCTATTCTTCAAAAAGTATTTCATAACCTTAGAATAACAAGGTTCCAAGTAAGAAAATTTGATAAAATAACTATGAGGAATGAAATAATTCCGTTTACATTTATTTTATACAGTAGGTAAATGTAAAAAATAATAAGATTTTATATTTATTTCAAGAACGTTTGTTAAGTGTAAAGATTTCATGTAAAATTTTATGTATTATATATTAAAAACCTCGTTTGAATAAAAAGCTAGATTAAGTATACAATTCAAAATTGAATAAAAATTAAAGTTATAATGTAACCTTGTCATTCTAGAGGTCCCATTTGCCACGAGCCTTAATTCGGGCATAAGGACAGTAACAGTCGTTAGGAAGCAGTAGAGTCGCTTCCTCCGTCTTTCTTCTAGTTTTTCTGTATTATTTCACTAGCCTAGATTTAAGCAGATATTTTTTTCTTACAAGACGTGACATGAAAGTAGAACTAGAATATGAATATCCCTAAAATATGACTGCCCTGGGAATTCGACTTCATCAACTGTCATATATATTCTGACACTTTCATATCAATCTCGGGATTTGTGACATTTCCATTATTCAGATTTTCCTCTTCGTTTGACAAACATTACTTGGCTCGATTTTTTGCAGAAAAATGTCTCTTTAAATACAGTAAATATGGGTAACATAGAAAAATAGACGTATTTCTTTAGGAATTTCTGTCTCACTAATAACTGGGATAGTATAGTCATTAAAAACCTAAACGTGGGTATACAATTCACTAAACGGTATGAAATTGAAAACAATGGATATTAAGATGAAAAATCAACAATTATATATTTTTTTCACTTAAAATAAAATATTTATTAAATTAACAAATATGAGAATATTTAAACTAAAGTGAAAGTAGGAAAATCACCAATTACTAGTATGAATTTCTTCAAAAAATTTATTTAGTTGTATTTTTACCAAGCAAATCAGGAAAGAAGGTACATAACCTAATTTTTAAAAGCCTACTTTGGGCGATAAAATAAATATATTTTATGAAAAAATTGGAGGAATTTATTTAATCTCTTTTGGTAAAAAAGGTCTTACTTTATTAAATCTAAAGAAAAATTATTTGATTTATAATAATATTTAATCTTACTCGATTTGTGTGAACATATTTGTTTTAATAAAAAAAGAATAAGGGTATGACGCGAAAAATTCACAACTTATGTTCCAAAATGTTTGATCATAACTTTTGTAACAAAAACAAACGTAATTGCAAAGAGACAAAAATGGTTTATATATAACCAGATTGACTGTACTTTAGACTGGCTCATTGATGTATGTAGATTTTTAAGTACCAAAAATTGAATCCAATAATCGACAATAGACATCAATTGGGTGAGATCGAATTTTACCGACCCATCGACATGTATTGGGTACATTCGTAATCGTATATCGCTCACTCCTTTCAAGAACGGCATAAATAAAAAAAACTTGATTTTTCAGGAGAGCGTTTTTGAAGTTTAAAAATATAATACTATGTATTATATTTTTATATAATACACATTTATACCATTTATTTAGAAAATAAATATCCACTAAATAGCCACTTATTGAAAAAATAATTAAACAATGCTTTTTCTTCTAAATGCAAAAACAACACTTTCTGCTCTGTAGCGGGTAAATATTATGTGTAAAATATGCCTCTTTTGCTGGGATATAGTACATTTTCTGGGCATTCCGAAAACATGCATAACTCAAAATTGACGATTTTTGATTTATGACGTTCTTGAAAGGAGTGAGCGATATGCGTAATACTCCCAATGAGTCCCTCAAAATCTATTATTTTGGGACAGAGTAACAATATCATTCGTAATAATTTACGAATTTATGTGACTTATTCTGTTTTCATTGCTTAAATTAATTTATTATATTGTAATTAATCTTTGCATTTTCTTACCTAACTGTGTTATTTAAAAATCATCATCAGGGCCTTCTCAAAACATCAAATTAAGTGATTTTTTAACATACATTTATTTTAAATACGAAAATCTGTAAAATAAAAGGAAAAAAAAACAGTCTCAATGTATGGATATAACAAGTAATTGATTTTTTTTTCAAACGTTATAAAAATACTTTAAGATATTCTTCTTGGCTTGCACACTTCACCTCAAGGTCTGGAATAAAGATAAATAAATAATTCAGTATTATGGCGGTCAATTTGAGCTTTTCGGGTTCCGTTTCGTGTTATATATTATTTGATTGTGAACCGACATTTCTTATCAGCTTTAAAAAGTCTTAAAATACCTTTTTACGTCTTACCCTTGCCACATTAATTACACTTTATGATTTTGTGGGATTTTCTTTCACCAAAACTGTAATATGTATTTTTTTATTGTCGTGGCCTTTTATCGTTTATTATGGCTTTTTACGATTTACGTCACTCTGTATATGCAAGAATAAATGAATAACAGTTCTTAAATTTGATAAGTAGATCTGATCACATTGAATATATATAAATTGCGCTAAAATCAAGATAACGCTGTACTTTACTTATTTTATACAGTGCCTTACGCATCAAGTAGATGAGGACATTGATATAATTGAGGTATAACACGCAGAATATTAATTATTTTACTTAAAGTTTGTTCAGTTTTGCCAACTGAATGGAGCGATAATCGGCATGTATAAGAGATGTTTATTTGCTAAAAAGAGAAAAAGATGGAGTTTTATCACTCGGGAGAAATGTCTACTTTAACATACTGAACCTATAAAGGGTTGTGTAAGACTCGTTTAGTGTTTATAACAGCCGATATAATCAATATTTTAATTCATCATTTTCTATTGAAAAATTCGCCTTCGTAAAAACGTTGTTTTCGTAAGTTGGTAACGATTGACGTCACAGAAACGAATCCACACTTTTACAGTTCTTTAAAGTTTTACAGTTCTTTAAAGCAGATACATAAAGGGATATGCCCCACAACTCACCCAATGACGTAAAATTTGATAACGTATAGCAATGTCCGTTTTTCGTTTTATTCAAATATCTAAAGTTTAAATCTTCATATCTCCCTTACTTCTCTACAGATTTTAATAAGAATGCTACCGATAGTCTTATGATTTTTCATAATAATTTAATAGCTAATAAACCAAAATCATGAGAAAAATTCATTGGCGTGTAAGAGCATGTTAATTTGCTGAAAAGAGAAAAAGATCCCCTAACAATTATCACCCACGTTCATTTCATAAGTTCATAAAATTTGAAAATCATATTTTCAAGTGTCTCCTAGTATGTAAAATAATTCGGAAAGAACTTCACATACATTTTATGAAGGTCTCTGCTAAATACAACCATAGATGGTGCCGAGAACTCACATGTGAAAGGTGTCAATCGAATAATAAATACAACTTCCGAAATTTGAGTAGTGAGGCTGTCAATTATAGGTAGAATTATCACTTAAACCAGCCGGTTATAATCCTTCAAGTACCCAGACTTCCATATTCTTCTTCATCTATGTTGAAATGCCAATATAACTAACTCCTTAGTGGATAAATCTGGATTTGTGAACAAAGATTTGCACACACTCAAAATATTGTGATTATATTCCTTGTTAAAACTTACAAATCCCAAATATTTTTTTATCGTTGAATACTTTCAGAAGTAAATGGGTTTTTTTAGAGGATATCAAATTGCGCGGGAAACTCATTTCTCTTATCGTTACTGTGTGAGTAAGGTAGGTACTCGTAATTTTGACGTATGCACAGATTTAGAACACTTTTTTCCGCTTTAGCGCGGGAAAGATTGTTCGCTGAACGTGACATTCCCGCCGTAAAATAAAAGGAAAAAGGGTGGAAAGCAGGGAGAAGTACCTACCTACCTGCTCTACCTAATTAGGCGGCAGCTGGACGCGAGCCTTGAAAGAGAACTTTAGGAAAATTCGCTAATAAAATGACAGCACTGGAATTTCGGTAAACGGTCGACCGTTTAGGCGAGATATTCTTTCTATAATACTGATAATATATCGAATCCATCCTATCAAAAATATCGCATTCGTCGATATAAGAGAATCGTTTTGAAAAAATGAGAGAACTTACATATAAGTAGACATATTTATATGTTTAAAAAATATATGTATAAAAAAAATATATGCCTCAGTGGCATCGTCCAGAGGCAAAATTTTAAACGTCAAAACTTAAAATCCCTAAGGATGGAATTTTAGGCCTCCAAACTGAAAAATTGTTTTTTAAAAATCTTTAATTTTTTTGTCGACCTTAAGGGTCTAAAATGTACAATTCAGTATGCGACCGGCTGCGCAAGAAGCCACACGTGTTGTTTTCGCACATTTTTTTCTTCAGTATATATCAATATACTAATTGTGCATGAATAACGTGAAGTTAGCTAGTTAGCTGAGATTTAAAAAATGTACCGGCACTAAAAGCAAAAGTAGGTGAATAGAGCCAATGTTCAAATGAAAATATCAATCGAGTCGAGTGTCACTGGAGGGATCTTTTAGTAATATACCCTTTGAAAGGTCCCTTCATTTGAAAACTATGTTCGCATGTTTAGAAACTGGAGGCCTAGGACGCTGAAGCGTGGGTAGGCCCCAGACAAGATTGTTAGATGACATTAGGAAAGTGACGTGCCTGCACTGGAAGAGAGTCACCTTCAACAAAGAACTGTGGAAGTCCAAGAGGGAGGTCGTTTAATACTGGACACAAGAAGAAGGCATGTAAGTAAGTTACATATCAAGTTGCACCATTTCATCACTATTTTGTAATTGTCCGCAGGTGTGTCCACATAACGGACATTGGTGTGGGTTACATCAGCACGATGCTGTCACTGTCCGCCCTCTTTCTGCGCTGGTGTTCACAAGTTCGGGATATCGGACTGCAACACCTCTGTGGCATGAGAAATCTACAAATTCTTTCCCTTGCTGGTAAGTTAAACTATAAAACAATAGTTTTAATATTCATTTGGGTGTATCTAAAATATGTAAAATAAATGATTTACAATTCCTTTGTTTTTACATACATATTTACTTACATATTTACATATTTAACATTTTTATTTATCATATTTTTACCGTTCTAATATGTAAATATGAATGTAAAAAATTGTGTTTTCATTTACAATTTCCTGTTTTTATATTTAGTTTGATAATTTCAAAAATGACATTGTAATAGTTGCCCTTCTTCTCCCATGAATTCTACGCTACAGAGGATAGAATGCCACACTTGTCTGTCTCCAATTCATATTTGCCAAATATACTCTCTTAGTTATTCTCTCTTCATCCATTTGTACGCGTGACCAAACACCTTAAAGAACCTTTTTTATTATTTAATATGGTTATAAGATTTTTTAATTATGTAATTTAACTCATTTGCTAGACATTTTTACTTTTGATAATCTTAAAATTAGTTTTGCTGCTCTCCTTTATAAAGAGACTAAGTTCTTGTTCTTGGACAGGGACTTACACTCATTGTTCTTACCTGTCTTCATCTTTCTTGACTATCTCCTGTCTCCGTCTTACATTCCTTTCCTGTATAATTTTTTTCATTTATCATACAACGATTTGTCTATGGGATTGCATTTCAATATTCACAAAAAAAAGACGTTAAAGCTATTTTGAGAATTAGCCAATTAGTGTGTGAAGTTTGTTGCGATATTTTATAAGATACTATTATTTGTTATTCCAGGTTGCCCATTGCTGACATCCAGCGGACTGTCCAGCCTGATCCAACTCCGTCATATGCAAGAGTTAGAACTGACCAATTGTCCCGGTGCTTCGAGAGAGCTCTTCGATTACCTTCGGGAACATCTCCCGAGATGTCTTATTATAGAGTAAACCTATTACCAAATACAATGTATGGAAACAATCTGTCCACCAGATCTTGTGTGTATTTTTAATACAAGCATAATTATTATAAAAGTATTATAGACAATTATTACAAAATAATTTTATATGAACTTGCGATACTATTGTCACCTTGATATAATTGTACTGACATCAGTATTATGGATGCTAAGTCTATAGATCTGCTAATTCTATAACTCTGTAACATAATATAACTTGAAATTTTCAACCATGGATGTCGCCTATGAATCACATTCTGAATTAATGTCGTATGTTGCAAGTGGTAACAGTTAAAGGTGGTTGTCAATCGTGGATAGAATAATAAATGTTCACAGTATATATAGTAATCACTTAAACCAGCCAATGACAGGTTGTAAATCCTGTATATACCCAGAAACTCATCTCAATATAACTGTTTAGGTATGTCGAAATACCAATAAAATCATGAATTCTATAATTCATCACAAATGAAGAGTGACTTTTCAAAAGGACTGATTGACCAAATTTAGATTACAATGCCTTAAAGTTCAATAACCTATTCTCTATGCGATAAATCTAAGACTATCTTGTTTTAAGCCTTATTCACACCCAATGGTGCATAGGCCACTGCATCATATATACACAGAGCCATCTTGATTGTTGGTTATATGATGGCAGTCCTGCGCTTCAGATGTCAGCCCAGGGTATGGTTAAATAAGTATCAAAGTGGAAATTCAAGGATATTTAGTTTGACCCCCCTGTGAATCCAACCTGGCACCTCCAGCAAGGTAGCCAAATCTGCTTACCACTACACTATGGAGACAAACAAAATACTAAGTCCTTCAAATTTGTAAAATGAAAATATTGTGAACATACCATACATACTTCTAAAAGTAACTAAGTCATGTTATTTTGAAAAAAAGGTTAATAAAATGATTAAATCAAATATATAATTGTATTTGTTTCTAAAATACAATTATAATGTTGCTGTAATATTATAAATCACTTTTTTGTGCCAACTCTTTTGACAGGATCTTCGCAATATGTAAGCGCACTTTTGAAAATTCACTCATCAAATAGGGTGTTTACATCCTGACACAGTTTATTCCTTTAAAAATATTTATTTGGAGACTGGAAAAAAAAACTATTTTATGTCAACCACGTTTACTAAAGGCTTGAAAGGAAAGGTTATAGTTATTGTATGTATATTTAACAAATGGATTAATAGTAAATTTTTGCAACAAATGTTTTTTTTTAGAATAAGTCATGATTATAAGTAAAGTGATCCTACAAGTTGGGTTATTCTTCACAACTCTTTCTGTTTATGAAAATAAAAAAAAATCAAACATATGTAAAAAAGTGTTATAACAGTTAACTTCCCACTTACCCTGCAAATTGCCGTACATGTAGGACTTAATTAAACATTACCCTGCTACCTCCCCTACAAAGAATAAATTAAACTTTATCCCACCCTACGTAGACTTCGATTTAAAGACTAAATTGGTGATTTAGTTATGGTACATTATCCTCATTCAGATAAAAATTGCAGTGTAATAAATGCTGTGCTGATCTTCCTAAGCCCATAACAGAAAACAATACAATTTACGATAAAATTTATGTCCATCTTTATAGTGTATGTCTGCGTCCAAAGCGTAGGAGTTACTCCGTTTGGCTACCATGCTGGAAGTTCTATTCCTGGGGAGAGATTTTCGATGATTTTTCACTAAAATATTCATGTTATATCACCCTGGACTGGTACCTAAATGGCAAGATAGATTACATTCCCTTCACATGATTAACGATCAAGATAATACCAGGACAATGCGATGCACTTCCCTATGCACCATCGAGTGTCGATGAGGGTAATTAAAATAACTTACTCTATATAATTATACTCTATATAATTATACTCTATATAATAATACACGGAAACTATAATTAGTTTCCTTGTATTTTATTAAAGAGTAAGTTAATTTATCTTTTAATATGAACAGAATGAAGGTGTATAGCCGGATACATCTGTTAATCAAAATATACATGCGATACATACATGAAAATTACTTCTCTATTTAAGGATTTGGTATTTTACCAAGATTTTATAGCTCAAAAACCAATTGAATATAATCAGTACTTAATTAAATCAAATTAAAGCTTGTTCAAATATTTGGCTAATTGACCAGCTTTAGTTCTTTGGTTTTTAACGAGAATAAATCAGGTATACTAAGAAATAATTTCACCGATGAGTATAAGCGAGCACTCAGTAGAGCAGTGTAAAATACTTATAGATAAATTATAAATACGATAGTTCCAAGCTTTTGATACATGATTACCACTACGTACTTTATAAATGCGTCGTAGATATACAATTAGTACATTTACAATGCATATTCCTATTTCATGCAGCTATCTAAAGCAAAGTTTTTTTTTATAAGAAAACAAGTAAAAAAAATACATCATGCTTTTAAATTGTGATAACAACTTATTTAATATCTTCAAATCTGATTCTTTGAAACAACTAGTCCAAGACTGAAAATGAAATTTATAACTTATGATATGAATATTTTGTCTACATTATGATAACCAAAATTAAGCTTCATTACTTCAAATCTATTTACGGTTCACTATTCTAAACTAACCGAGCAACAAAGAAACTTGTCAATAATGAAATCCAATTTGTACATACGTATATTGTCTAGTCATTCAGAGATATTTAACAGATTTTAAAAATAAATATATTAGTATTACGTAGTTAGGAGATAATTTACTCGAATGAGGATACAATATATATATCCTGAGAAAAGTAACAAAAAAAGAAAATCGATGGACACAGATATAAAATTCATTAATATTTTACGAAAGAATAATAAATATATATATATTTAAATACTGCGATTTTAGGCCAGATTGTAAAACTTTGGAGCGGTGATTTATTGTAATCTCAAGGGAACTCAAGGAAAAGAAGAAACCTCAAGGGAATTACCTATTAGTACATTGTACAACTTACTATTGCGTAAATATTAGCAGTGTACAACTTACACAAGTTAGTATGGGTATAAAACTCGGAGTTTCCATGCCATTGCTGCTATTTTCCTTACCCTCTCCTAAAGTACCTACCTTCTTGCTCAATTTCTTTTCCCATATAGCATTAATGTCTTTCAACCTGAGCTCTTTCACTTACTACCACTACTGCCACCTGCATCCTATCAAACATATTCACCTCCTAGATCCAGGAATCTAGAATGCAAGACTAATCATGCTGCTGTCATATAATCATGATGAGACACATTGATGCGATGAAGTGCTTTATGCACGACTTAGGTGCAAATGAAAAAACTTTTAAAATCCTTTCATAAAAAATCAAAAACACATTTTTGATTAACATAAACACCCCTTTAAAAACACTTAATCAAAAGCCACGGAAGAGTTTTCAAAATTAATAATACTCAAAGATGCGTAAAGTTTATAAGCACAATGAATTTTATGAATTTCTATATAATTTTTGGTAAAAAAAGAGAAGATATTTTATGAAAATGGCGCTTTATGAATTATCCAAAATTATTATTATTAATTGTTATTAACTCATGGAATTTTTAAGTTTCACAAACTGGTCCTAAAACACAGTAGATATGAAATAATTTCATTAATTTTTATATATGTATATATGAATTCAGTTAAACTTAAAAATAAAAAAAGTTTTTTTAACTTCATAAATAAAATTTAACATCAATGAATTCCCAAACATTTATTTTTGCATAGTTGATAGGTCAGAGTAGTCGGGAAAACTACAAATAATGCAAAATGTCATTGCTGTTATAAAAATATTAATTTATGACATCTTTATATTTTACATTTGAAAGACATGTACCCATACAAACTAATTGTTACCTTTAACATTTTTTTCAATGATCTTTATAAAACATTATTTCAATATTATTTTTTGAAAAGTGTTACAACTAGAACTCCTGCTTGAGGATTTATTTATTTAAAGGATTAAATCAATGCTTGGCGGTTTTAAGTGTAATTCTAATGGACCAAAACTCTTGCATTTTAAAGTTAATACTACAGTTTTAATTTTGAGTTCCTTAATGTATTAAAAACACATTAAAATATATACACCCAACGACTTGAACATGTTTGCTCAAAAAGAAATAAATATATGTATTTGCCTGTCATTAAAAATAATTGTATTTGTCCATGCGAAAACTGAACTCAGATTATTTATCAATTCCATTATTTAAAACTAAAATATTCTTTTGAAATTACGGGATGAAAGGTTTTCATAAAAGAAAGCTCCGTTTTGTACAATGATAATATTTGTTTATGATTATAATAATAATGTTGTAATGCCTGGCTCTTTGACAAATAGAAGTGAATATTATATAGCGTAGAATATATTATTATAGTGCCACGTATTCCATTTGAACTAAGGGCTATGTTCGTGAATGATTGTAGATATTTGTTTCTCGTAAATGAACAAAAATATGTCCATCTTGCCTTTCCTGTAATCTATGCTAAGATGAAGGAATTCCTTCCATGCAAATATAAATAACACGATGCACATAAAATTCACGATAATTCTAAATGTTAGATAACTGTGATTGGTGATGTGGTGTTAAATAAGATTATGAATGTAGATATTTCATATGTGAAAAATTAAGTGTATTAATTACAAAAAAATGTACATAATGGCAAATCAATTTACATAAATTATAATCCTGACACAAAAAATCATTAAAAAAAATATATTTTTGCTTTAAAACTATTGCTCATGTCGAAGCAACCGGGCTACATGTTGTTAACCAAATAAAATAAAAAATGTTTTTACTTATTAAAGTAATTCTTTGAATCCATAAAACTATACTTGGAGTGGTACATACATGGATTCACGATTTGGCTTATAGTTATTTTTTCAAATTTGTAAATAAGAATTTCAAAGTCGTAAAGATGCTATTGGCATTTTTTTGGGTTATTATACTGTGTGTCGATTCTTTCTTCTTTCCAACGCTTCGGCCACCATTGTTGAAGCCATCTTGAGTGTACCCTGAAGAGAACCTCAGTAATACTCAGCAAGAACTATGATCAACACATGACGTAAGAATGTCAGCATATTATAAATTATTTTCTCAAAATTGTAATCAAAGAAAAATATTTGTTAACCGAAAATTCGAATTTGAAGTTTTGTGTCTAAATCTAGTTTTTTTTTTATATTTCTAATGTAAAATATTTGTTTTGTGATATACAAGGTATTACTTTCACAAGAGTAATATGTCTGTTGGGTTATCGTAGGTGTCAATTTCAATTCTCCAAAGGAAGGTTATATCAAGATGTTTCATTTACTTTCAACAGTACCTCATTTACTATTGTGACATTGACTTACATCAAGTCTTTTGTTATCTTTACAATGACTTTTTTGTTTTAGCTTTTTTTATAAGTATTGTTAGGTTTTTCTCTATTTGTTATTTCTGTTTTAAGTCTAAGTGCAATGATAGATTTAGAACCACCTACCTATACATACCTTTCCTTTAGATCTATAAAAATCTTATATGCTAATAAATTCGTGAAAGAAATAAATTGTTTTTTATTATTATTATTACACAATCTTCTATTTGACTATCATTATTGTATTGTTGGTGTGCCTTAAGGAAATGAAACAGATTTTTTTTTCAAAATTTATTTAATATCCTAGTTTTAAATACTAAACACAATATATACACAAATTATTTACTTATAACTACATTAGAAAATATATATATATTTTTGTAACTGTATAAATACAAAACATTTTATTATAAAAAGCTGACAAGTCAAAAAACAAATGCATACTCATATAATTATTAATAATTTATACTAGTCTATGTAAAAAAAAACTCACAACTTGTCAACTTGTTTTACTCGGCATCATAAATATATAATTTAAAAAAAAGATAAACAACTAATCTTTACGTAATTTAAGCTAATAAATTACAAGTAATGATGAAATTGAGGATGTTAAAGCTGTACGATTAGACAAACTTATCTTGATTGTAAAAAAATTAAACTTTTTTTGATGTTTTGGCATAATCGAATCATTATCATTTTTCATTTTTGTATCACCAACGACGACATTGACACCCCAACCAATTCTAGAAAAAGGTTTGTGAAAATGGATACCAGGGTAGAGATAATCAGATTATTATTCACTTTCACCAACTGTTCAGAAAAATAATGGATAAGAAGTTGTAAATACACAATTAATATAATTAGTATGCACATATCAGATAGGCGGGCGACTAGGAACAGTTACGCGGTTGACCAGCCTACCGCGGTCGACGCTTTAACCATCCCTGATCTACACAAATGTGGTTCTAGAACGAATTTCTACCATTTACAGATAGATAGATTTTTAAACAATACAGTGTAAACGTAACTTACGATGGCTATTGCAAGACCAATTCAGAATACTTTTGTTTTGAAGTTTTGTAACACAATATCTGTCGTGAAACAGAAAAGGGGCACAAGTCTAACATATACTATTAATTAATTTTATTATTACCAGTATTACCCAAAAAATATTTTATCTTATATTACAGTTACAATCCGCCCCCATTGTATAGTGGTTAACGGTTATATGTCTACCATGCCGGGGTCAAGATAAAAATAAATGTTTTTTCACTCTAATGTTTATTTTTATATTGCCCTGGACTGGTTGCTGAAGCGCAAGATTGATCACCTTGTTCTCATATAATTAACAATCAACTTAACATTGCCTCAATTTGATTCGGGGCTCACTGGAACATTGGGTGCCGATAAGGGTCATTAGTTGTGGTACATTAACAGTGTCTATGAAAATATAACTTAATAAATAATGATTGACTCCATATTACTCTATTCCAAAATGTTCTAGTTCCTATCCGCAGCCAGTGGTGCATAGGGCACAGCATCAGATTGACATGCCGATAACCAATCATTAATAAAGAGAAAGTGACTCCTGGAAAGGTTCATGGAACTAGGAGTGGAACATATCTTATGGTATAGAGATGTTCTAAGTTAGGGATATCACTGGTATGTGGGAAAGGAAATAAATAAGGAGGAGTAGGTAGGAAAACAGGAAAGCAGCAAAGGCTAGGGTACATGGGGTCACATACCAGCACTTGTAAAACAACATTGTGTAGGACAAGCTATTGTTATGGTATATTAGTCTTTTAAAGAAAAATATTCTTGTAACCCTTATCTGCACCCAATAATGCATAAGGCACTGCATCACATTGACGCAGTGTTATCTTGATCGTTACTTACACAAAGGCGAGATGATCACTCCTGGGCCTCAAGGCCCAGTGCAGTGTAATATTAAATAAATATTAGAGTGCAAAATCAATAATATTTATTATTGATTTTATAAGGTCTCGGGTTTGTTTTCCAGGGGGGGCCCTCCAAAAGGCTAGCTAATTACGCTAACCATTACACCACGGAGGCGGACCATTATAGTTCCATATACTGTATACTGCATTAGTGGCACATGCTAACACATTGATTGCTAATCCATTTTCGTTAACTGTCCAAAAAGATTAATTTGTTTTTAAGCTTATGGTGAAAATATATTTGAAAGAATCACTCTTCCTCAGGCTCTTCCTCCGGTTCCTGTCCTTCCGGAGCCGTGTTCTCCCACCAGGTGAGCAGCCCGAGGCCGGGCTCGTTGATCCCCGCCATCAGTCGGTAGGGCACCCTCGCCGATCCCTCTTCCTCCGCCGCGGCGGGCCGGTCGCTTCCCGGGGGACCCACGGGAGAAGTCTCCTGGAAGCTCTCCGAAATAACACGGAAACGGATTGTCTCACCTGATGATAAAATACTTATTAGTGTCTGAGTAAATATCATCAAAATAAAAGTCACAACTAACACAAATTAAATTAGTTAGGGAGGTATTTTTTAATCCCTATTTAGGAGAAAATAATTAAGATCTTTCTTGGAAGATATTGTGTGAGGAAAAAGTAATTTCGTATTTTGTGCCCTTTTTTATCAACCAAGTATATCTCGTTCATTATTGGTCACATCCGACCATACGATACGGCGTTGTAAAGATGTGAGTATATTACCACAAATGCTTTTTGACAGTATTGCGCTTGGTGGGTTCAGTTGTGAACGATTGCGCGTCAAGTATGGAGGTCTCAAAGGAAGAAATTTGACATATTTACATTTTGACTACATGACAAGGAAAAACGCGTCGAAAGCAATAAACAAATTAAATAAATTAAGGTGAGGAATAGTTAAAACCAAAGACTAGAAGATTGCGCAGTAATATAATTAAGTTTTCATTAATTGATTCGGCAGTCACTTTTTGGTAAAATCTATCCATTTTTAATTAATGTTTTACTTAGTAAATACCACTATTTTGAAAAATCTACTGTGACACGTATTTCGATGCATTCCGCATCATTTTCAAACACCGTGTTTGAAAATGATGCAGAATGCATCGAAACACGTGTCACAGTAGATTTTTCAAAATAGTGGTATTTACTAAGTAAAACATTGATTAAAAAAGAATTAGGTAATAAAGAATACTAAATTACGATAAAATAAGGATGTAATAGACAGAGTAAGATGATGAAACAAATAATAATAAAATAAAATAAAAGCGCTGGAAATTAATTCCAATATTATTTACCAGCATCCATGAACAGGTCGTGCGTATCTCCATCTCCAACGGGATATTTCCAAACCCACGCCTGTTCCGTCTCATCGAACTGTGATGGATGCTGGAGCCCACTGACTGGTATTAATATATCATCGAAAAACCCCAATGTTACTGGAATCATAAAGTAAAATCATATATAACATATTATTTTTTGACATTTCATCAAAGATGAAGAAGAATATGGAAATCTGGGCATTTACGGGGCTTACGACCGTCATAGGCTGGTTTGAGTGATCACTTTACACACGTGTAACATTCACCAATTCTACCCATTATTCAATAATGGGTAGAATTGGTGAATGTTACACGTGTGTAAAGTGATCACTCAAACCAGCCTATGACGGTCGTAAGCCCCGTAAATGCCCAGATTTCCATATTCTTCTTCATCTTTGATGAAATGTCAAAAAATAATATGAAAATAACTCCTGTAATTGGAGATAATCCAGATTTTGTGAACAAGTATTTGGACACACTCAAAATGTTGTACATATATAACATAGTTTAATAAAGTAATAAGATTCACATACAGCGCAGTAGGAGCATATAATAGGTATTTAGGACAGGAATGCAAGGGGCTCTACAGACAGCGGCAGCACAGACAGGTAGCTCGAAACATTTGACAATTACATGGAACCAAACTTCGGATCCAGAGCAGGTAATGTGGTACAGTTTGGTTATGTTCACAAATATTTACAATGATAATCGTTGAGTTGTAGTACCTATAAAACTATAGGTAATTAACTATAGGTAATCTAATAAACATCAGAAGTGAACATTTGTCCTGTCGTGGCAATCAATCATAAAGCTGATTCACTGCATTTATATACAATATATAACACATGAAAAAATCAAAAGATAAAATAATTACCATGAACGCCTTCTCTGCTGCAGCTTCTTATTTTACCGACTAACACCTCATCCAAAACAGGCCTAAACACAATGTATCTAAAATTTACTTCCGTGTGTGATGCGCCGTCACCGGGAAATATATAAGAATGGCCTAATTTAGTAATATCAAATAACGCGATACACAATCCGACATTCAAAACAACCTGAAAAAAAGAACACAACTTTTAGTATCCACTTTCAATGAAATATCTGTAGAAAAACAAAAGAACTAGGTTATGGTAGACCCTCACTTTATTGGCTAATTTTCTATTAAGTTCACTAGTAATTGCATCGGTTAATTTTAAATTAAATAAATCAGGGGGTATTCGCGTTATATGTTTCATCTCAGCCAACACAAACATCTTTAATGTGTTATTATTTTTGAAACCATTCAAATGTGTATGAAAAAACTCAAGACTCAATACGTCAAAAACATGTTGTATAAAATAATTTCTATGGATAACAACTGTCAATTCAAACAGTGCTGCCATTTATATTATTTTCCTTATAGGTAGCTGTACACGAGCGTTTTTTGTATTCGTTTTTCCGAATAGTTAAAATAAAATTCCAGAAATCATATGACAGCTTTGTGTATATAAACAATTATTACTCAATAAAAACAAATAATTCAATACAGGTAAGTAGTTTTTTTCAGGTTTCATGCATTCACAATACAGCTAGTTTCGGTAGGTCTCTGTTTTATTTATTTTCTAATAGACACACTAAATTGACTAACTTCATGTGTATTATTCGATTCACTTCTTTGGCGGGTGGGTTAGGAAAATTCTGACATATCAAAACTGACTTTTCTGAGTGGTTGCCGACAGTTTTTTTTTCTTCTTATATTTACATTAATTAACTTGATTTCGGAACCACTGTATTCATTCAAAATGGCAAACAATTTATCCGTCGTTGTGTTGACTCCAAACGGCAGGAGAAATACTGTCAAATGCAATCCAAATACAACAGTTCTGCAGGTAAAATTGTATATTTTATGAATATGTCGAGTCACTAACGTATGCGTGATAAACATTTCGATATTACATACTCCTGTTTTCCCATTTATTACTCATTTCAACATTACCTACTTCTTTGAAATTTGAAAACTTGGGCAATTTTCTCATTTTAAAATTTATTTCTGTTTTAGATTCTAGAACAAACTTGTGCAAAACATGATTTTAGACCAGAGGAATATGATCTAACTCATCATAACCATGTTCTGGATGTGTCTACAACATTGCGATTCTCTGGGTTACCAAATAATGCTTTCCTCGAAATGGCCGAGACTAAAAAGATCAGGAAAGAAACCGAAGTAGTCATAGGGCTACAATTAGAAACGGGTTAGTCGTCATTTTTAGATAATCTTATTTTCTTCATAGATTTAGTGGATATATGAGAATTTGGGAATATTATTTATCATGGTTTAGCATTATTCTTTTTCTTTTGGGCTTTGCAGGAGAGCGCGTTATGGGCAACTTTAGCCCATCCACAGACCTTTTGAGCATCCTTACATCTCTAGCGCCGGATAAATGTGCCGCTGAACTCAATCCCGTGATAATATATATGAGACGGGAAGTTTATGGAATAGATTTACTAAAGGAAACAACACTGAAAAGTTTAGGGCTCACTGGGGGTCGAGCTATATTGAGACTCATACATAGAACTCCTGAACAACTTAAAGTGTAAGTACATGTTTTAATCTAACCAATTCATTTCTGATTGTTTTACTTTCAACTGTAAAAAATCTAGCATCGGTGTTTAATACTACATGTCACATATTTTTCTCTTTATATTTTATGACAACGAATGCCAAAATAAATTGTTGCCTTTACATTGTGTACTTAAAAAAAAAAATCGTGATCGTTTTAAACTTATAAAATTTATGGACCAACAAAAATTAAAAGGACCAACAATTTTAAACTAAATAAATTTACATCTATTTCAAATTTTCTTTAAAACAATCATTAAATTTAGGCTTTTAGTCTGAACAATAATGTAAGTAGGTAAGTAGTAAACAGATACTTTTACTAAAAAATAATAAGTCACTGTGGCAACATTAGGAATTTGAAAATATTCCATTTTCAAACATAATTGATTTTGACACCAATGAATGTTTAAAATCTAATATTCTTAAGTTTATTTTGTATTATGAATTAATTTATTATTTTAGGCAGGCGAACGTATCTACCCCGCTAATTTCAAAGTCGAAGGATGTTTCTGAAATTTCATTTAACACATCATCCGTTCTGTCATCGACCAAAGTGTGCGAGCCAATTGAGAATGAGCCTGTGCTGCAAATGGATGTTGTAGAAACTGACACAAGCAGCTCTATTTTACCGTGCGAAAGTAGCGTGCTCAATGAAACGATTGTAAACATTCCTAATTCTTCCTCTCTAAGCAGCAACGATGCTGAGAAAATTGACACTACCGAATCTAACAATTTGTTAAAAGATTGTGATGTTTCTAAAATGGAAACCGATTCTTCAGTCGCATCCGATGTTGTTACAGAAGATAGTCATCAAGATGATTCGCATCTAGATGAAGAAATTATTGTGGTAAGTACCGAGTAAACCATTCCAAAGGACCTATCATTGACTGGTTTAACTGATCATTTTAACAGGATCGCCTAGTTTTCTATGTAACACTTGTTAATTTTCAGCTTGGCGAAAGAAATGCCTTGGTCTTCTCCCAGAATATGGCTTCAAGATTACCTTACGATGATATGCCTGATGATTTTTACGAGCTTACGGTGAACGAGGTCAGAAAACTGTTTAGTGATTTGGGTAAACGGAGAGAAGAATTGGAGAATATCCCGCTACAAACTGAAGCTTTGAAAAACTTGGAGGTGAATCGAAGAGTAAGCATGCACCACCGTCTATAAGATACCTACCAATATTTATTTATTAATTATTATTTTATTTTTTTCTAATATTTTTGTATAATGTTATTTAAGTTAATACTTGTATAAGACCACTTATTTGAGTTTACAAATGTAAACACTACTAGTTTCAAGAACTACAGATGTTCTAATCAACAGATGAAAATACAAACATCTGTATTTTCACCTGTTAAAAACATCTGTAGTTCTCGATTTATTGTAGTCATTTTTACATTAATAAATTTAAAAAGTTGTCATATACAAGTTTTTTATTACATAAATCATCATGATATTCCACAAAGTTAGTGCCAAATCAGTAATAAATAACTTATGTAAAAGCTTTCTATTGCATATATTTAATATGTTTTGAGCTTTATTTTTGATTGGCAAATTCTGAATAATTATTATTATTTTGACATCTTGATGATAATGATTATATAAATTCAGCCTCTAAATATTGCACTTGTTTAGTAAACATATTTTAACTCTAGACTTCTCATAAACTTCTTTTGCAGGTGATAACACAGCTCCATGATTACCGAAAAGTGATTTTGAGAGTTTTATTCCCGGATCGGATTGTCCTGCAGGGTACATTTGGACCCCTAGACACCATTCAAACTGTTATGGACTTTGTGAAGGATTACTTACAAAACCCTTCTGAAACGTTTGATTTGTGTAAGAATCTTTCTCTCTCTTCAAAATGTATTAAAAATGTATTTTTTTATTGGTTTTTCTACAAACGCATGTACACATGGATAATTCAAAAACTATATTAGAAGCACATATGGTTTCTTAGTACGGTATATAAATTTTGTCGCTGAAATTAATTTATCTGTGAAGGAATATCTCGAGAAACTAACTGTTTTCGAAGGAGTGACTAACTTCTGCGTGCGTACCGCCCCAACCATAGGGCCATAAAATATCAGGTCAGGTAGCGAGTGGCCCCACATTTGGGGTGTAGTGATTATTTTCAGATTATGTCAGGATTTGGACTACTAACAGCGCCATCTATTGATGTACAACACAATTAAATATTATATTGGCTAGTTACCTGTTTTACCAACTGAATGTTTTAAATGTCATTAATATCTTGTTACTCGAGAGGTTAAAACAATCCAAGGTGACAAATTAAATGTAATGGTAGAATAAAAAATTTAAGCGGACCTAGCATATTTTATAAACTACTACCATTTCTTAAGTCCATACCATAGCCAGCAATTCAGTCGCTGGCCGCTTGTGACTAGTAGGTATAGTCAGTTCCATTTCAGCGAGACCCTTTCGGCTTTTAAAATTGCATGATTTCCTTCCAATACTGTACTTGGTCGAAATTATAAATTGTCATATACTCTTTACATTTATCTGAAAACCTTAATTACAAAATTTTATTACGCACATCTATCTGGTTACTCAGAATTAACGATAAGTCCACATAGTGTGTAATCCTACGTGTAATGTTACTAATATGTATATAGACGTCGTAATCGTCAAATAACGTTATAGGTGTTGAATTTAGTGTGTAGATTAACACATTCAACATTAAAGCCAAAAAGCGCCAGAAAAAAGCTAATTAGTTGTTTCATTCTTATATAAAATGCAGTTCCACCAAGAAATGTCAGTAAATAACTGAAATTCCTCTTTTTTAAAAGTGATTTTGTTTTAAATAAACATTGTTATTTAATAAATAAAGAAAGTTTATCGGGATAATGGATTTATAATGTGTTTATTTTTTGGTTAATAAAATGTAAATATTTAGGCAAAACACTTCTTAATTAGCTCGAGTGTATAAATGTATTATTTGATCTATTTATGGATAACTCCTTTTGTCAAGTCCTCCTCAAGTTTTACTTGTAACCCGTATGGAGCGTACTCGCTGATATTTTTATAATTTTTAGATGTGACTCCACCGAAGGTTATTTTGGGACCTGACATGACTTTGGTTGATTGTAGCCTAGTTCCTTCAGCGCTGATATATTTTGGTCCTCACGTTGCGGAGTCCGAAATTTCCAGCACTCAATACCTCAAGGACGATATCCTTTCCAAATTAACTTCCCCTGAGGCTGCATCATTCTCCGCGTCAAAATCGAGGTACCTTATTATTGCGCAACTAACTTAAATATAACTAATATAACTTTAGCAAAAAAACCGACACATACAGTGCCAGTTCGCAGATCTGAACAATTTTGCGGCTCTGGTGACGGCGAGCAGTTGATGCCAGTTTGCGTGATTTAGCCCTTGAGCACCAGTAAGGTTCGTTGGTTCGAAAGAAAATACCTGATTTTTTCAAGCTAAAATAAAAATTTCATTTATTGATTCGGCAGTCACTTTGTGGTAAAATCTATCCATTTTTAATTAATGTTTTACTTAGTAAATACCACTATTTCTTAAAATCTACTGTGACACGTGTTACGGTGTTTGAAAATGATGCGGAATGCATTGAAACACGTGTCACAGTAGATTTGAAGAAATAGTGGTATTTACTAAGTAAAACATTAAATTAAAATAAAAATGTTAAATTATTCATTCCTTACTGAAACTCATAAGCTGAAATTCCCTTTTTTCTCAAAATACTCTACTGAGTACTGATTACTATCCGAATGGCCCCTGCACGATTTACATTCGGATTAGCAAACTGACACTGTATTTCTAAAAACTTATATGCATAGTAAGTAAACTTACCTGATCATTAATTTTATTCACAAGCATTTTATAATATATTATTATTATACTATGTTATTTCTGATCTGTTACAGAGGTATCACAAAAATGAAGGAAACCAATTCTTCTGATCTGGAGCCTTTACCATCCGTAAGTGGATATATCGGGAATAGGAAAGCTCCCCGCACCCAACCCTTCAGCGTGCCGGGACCTTCCAGGGTTAAGGATGGAAAGCTTCCGAAATGGTTTAAACCCTCCAAATAAAATGAAGAATATATCTACTGAGGGGCACACAAGTGTCATACAGCAGGCTCAATTCACCGGGACTCAATTAACCAGGAACTGGATTATTTTAAAAAATTGTTGAGTTAGGTACCAAAATTCTAAAAAAGGAAATGACACGTTTTTCATTACTGTACAATGGACCGAATGGATTGTGTTCCTCTAGAAGGCAACAGATCAATTTTTATTGCACCCCCTCACGTTTCCTTCACCAACTGCTATTTCATATCTGTATTCCATTTACCAATAAAATTATATTTATATTGTGACACATTTTTTTTATTTAACAATTTTTTAGCTATGATTTTAACTTCATAATATGGAAGGTTGACTGTAGGTTAAAGTATCAGAATTTTTTTCTTTCAATTTAATTGGATTAACCGGAATCGATTTAATTTATCTTAATTAATACTGGGGTGTATATAATTGTATGAGGAGATGCATGAATGTGGAAGAGGCGAAGAAAGTTTACAAAGACAGTGGTGTGGGATTAGTTAGTTAATAAAACCTTACTGGTAGCGACTGAAATATCAGCATTCTATATTTAACACAAAATTATTGGAAATTCAAAATGAAAGTCTTTTTCGAGACACATTATTAAGTCAAGTATGCTTAATCAATTATTACAACGATCTTATTAATCTCTTATTTGCATAACTATGATAAAATATGTAACTACTGTTCCAGTTAAGTTGTATAGAAGCGTATAGTCGATTGGGAAAAGTTTACAGGCAGAGAAGTATGGAGCGCGGCGTGTCATCATGCGGGACCATGCTTTCAACTTGTGGCAGTCTCCTAAAAATACAGATATGTTATTAATTGACATCCAATTCTGATTTATGATTACTTTATTTATTTTCAGTCATAGAAGGTTTACAAAGATTAATGAATCAAATTGACATAACCCTTAACAATAAAGGGCTAATAAAATGTGTCTAAAATCAAATACATATATGATTTTCTCTAAAAGTAAACGATTGCCAGTTGCACCCCTCTGAATGTATTAGGAAAGGTTCATGAATATGAATATCTGTATTGTTGGTTTAATGACCGGTGGTACCATCCCCAAAAGATTAAAGTCAGGATAGAAATGGCGAGAAACTGCTTCTCAAAGTACTTGACCCCCTAAGTTATAATAACTTGAGCCTTAATCTGCGCAAGAGAATGGGACATTTCTGCATATTTTCAGAACATCTCTGTGGTGTTGAGTTACTCAAGCTACCGGAAGGAAAATTAAAGGATTCGAAATGTGGTGTTACATATAAAGAATGCTCCAAATATCACGGTTATAGCTATCCATTTAATATTTTACTCTTACTTGGCAATACATATATAAAAATAGCGGTATTTACCAAGTGAAAGTCAAATATAATATAAAACATACTTATATTCTAGCTTCAAAACATGAGAGAATGGATCTACTGTAAAATTATATCGCTGTTTAGAGCAGCTGGAGACAGAGTTAAAATTGCCACGATAATTGGCAACCTTCAGCGGAGAAATATCAATGTTGAAAAAACAATCTCCAAATGTCACCCCTAGCAGATTTCTTGTTTCACCTCCAAAACCCCAGACACATATAATATCTACTTTGAGAATCATAGTCTAAAGTCTATAGTAACAATAATAAATCACCCCATTAAAGTACATATTACATTTTGTTTTATATAAACTTATAGATTCTTCTATTACCAGTGCCTTTGTAATACAAGATGATGTCCAGAATACCCGATGTTTTCTTCGCCTCAGAAACAGTGAGCTCACACACTGATGTCACAAGAAGCAAGATGACTATCTCCAAAACTGTGTAGTTTAGGGAAGTTAAAACCGGTTTTATTACGTGCATTTCTTGAAATTTTATCTGAAATATTTTGATTTTCTTCAGTGGTATTTTTTTTATTACAAATTAATAATTTTCTCATAGATATATTTTATATTACCATTTCATTTGTTAGGAACATAACCATAATTCTCAATGTCCTTATAATTGAAAACAATCCGCTCAGCGATGCCAATAAATTCTAAAAGAAACAAAAAAATCTTATGATTTAGTCAACTATTAACATTAAAAGTACATATTACTATTTTTAAATTAAAACTACAAACCAGTTTTAAAATCCAAAGAATAAATTAAACACCGTAAAAACTCGCGCATATGTCTGTCATGATACACAAATGTGTCTACCATGAGACTATTTATATTCACGATTTGGTGATACCCAGGATTTAAAACATTTCATTTCTCAAAATAAATTCAATTTTTAGATAATCTATTTAAAACATGCAATAAAAATAACCAAGATTTTTTTACCTGAAAGCTGAAATTATAATTGCACAAATCAGCACCGTCGCATAACAACATGTACACCTTCATTAAGCGGTCTTCATTAAAATATATTTTATTCTCCACAGCTTCCTTACCCAAACCTTTTAGTGTTTTGGTTTTCAAAATAATATTCTCAATATTTGAACTTTCATCGGAGTCTAGAAAGTACGGAGTATCCTTGGTTGTGTTCTTTACGAGGCCAAAATTATTTCCATTTAGTAATTGAAAATAAACTCCGAGCTGAGCATTTAGAATTACAAACCGGCTCCATAATAGGTAAAGTGCGATAACAAAGTGTAGAGTCGCGAGTATGTTTATAGTGTAAAAAAGATAATTTATCATGTATGCGAATGAATGATCATAATCGAATGATACGGTCCAAGTGTAGAAATCAAATGAATGAAACAATATTGGTATTACTACTGCAGGAACCAATAACAGGATCACGAATTTCCGTAGCGTTTTATGCAGCGCCGGTCCATCGACAGCAAGCAGAGAATCGATCTGTTTATAGATGGTATGACTGCGGTTGCATGCCGCAATGTTGAAAAATGTATTGAAAATAACATTATACATACTGAGAACCCAAATAGTACACAATCCGAGACAATCCGTCAAAATAACTACTTGAGGTATGTGATAATACACAAACTGAAACCGCAACCTGAAAGTGTACACCGTACCGATTATTGAAAGAGTGATAAAAAATAAGCAACATATTTTTCTACTCCAATTGTTGGATGCGGTTTGCTCCAAAAAAAATAACTTGAATAAAAGTCTGACCGGACCCCAAGGATCTACTTCTTGTGAAAGTATTTTGCCTTTTATCATATTACTATTGTTACGAATTTTTAAATAGGAAATTGAAAATGTATGTTTGAATTGGAGCAAACCGTGTAAAATAAATTTTGACTGAATACACCTACCAATAATAATTGGTTGTGGTCATACCTTCTATTTACTTGAATATTTTATAAAGGTAAATTCAGTGGTTACCAAGCAAGGTTATTTTGTGGTTGAAAAAAAATTATTCACTTTAAACAAAATGTAGACGCATACAACATAAAGGGCGCGTTAATCTAATTATGTACTTTAAAATGAAAGGATTTATTGCATTTCAACTTTCAAGAAAGAGAAGCTTTAATTTTTTTTGTCAAAAACCATTGGGGGCAGATAAGTCACATTGTATGCAATGTTAACTTGATCGTTCAATTATATGTAAGAAAGGGTAACCAGTCCTGCGCTTCCCTTTGTGAAAAATCTCTTTGACCCCCTGGGAATCAAACCCAGGGCCTTCAGCATAGTAGCTAAATCGCTGATTATTGTACTGTAGAAGCAGACAGTAATGACGATAAATATCCATGAAATCATTTAGGCTTATTTTTTTTATTGTTTTGAACACTTTTTTTCATGAAAACTACTCAAACTACAAAACTACTTTTTTTATTACAATAACATTTTCAATTATAATTTTTTTAGATTAAAATAAATATCAAAAAATTTTAATTTTATAAATGTTTTGCACATCTGAAAAAATCCTTTGCATGAAAGAAGTTTCATGAGTACTTCAATAGCTCTGTATAAATTTTTTTTTTAATTTATGTAAATTACATACTTGTCATGAAACAATTACTGTAATATGTTCTTTAATAATTGATTACTGTATTGATTTTAGTTAATGAAATTACCTAGCTCAACCAAAAAACTAACATTAAAACCATTTTAGTTAATGAAAAGGAAACGGTGAAAATACACAGTGGGGTAAAAAACAGCTGTTATATCATAATTTATAATTTCGTTTTATTTATTTGATTGCTAGTGAACTATGAAGGACATCTTCAAAGTACTCAAGTACTAGTACTCTATGCCAAATAAATAAGCTAACTTAAGTAAGTACACATACTTAGTACGTTTTCATTATTAGTGGTTTTTAAAGTGATGTAATTCACCAAATAAAGGTAAATTATTTTCTAAAGGAAATATAACACTAACCATCTCTCTAATTAGCAGTGGGTTTCTTAAGAAAGGAGGATGGAAAAGGTAAGAATGAAAAAATACAATTCGAGTGTCTGCAACTTTCACATTAAACTAAAAAAAACCCTGCTTGAATTGTCTGATATTCTTAAGGGAATCGTATCTATAAAATAGCAACTTATACAAGCTAGCTTGAGTGCGAGCGTGCAACCTGAATGCCCCAGTCAATGCAGCTATCCTCCCTTTCCTCTCCCAATAGTACTTACTATTTTTCTTACACTTTCTTCCTCTTGTAGTAATGTCCGTGACCCAGAGCTCATTCACTTACATCATCTGCATCCCATTGAACATAAGTTTAGTCTCTATAGACTATAGCAAGTCTCTATAATCTATAACAAGACTACACTGTCTACATATAATCCCAATCAAGTCAACACCTCATTGATTCAATGCAGTGTCCTATGCACCACTTAGCCCCAGGAGGAGTTAGTCTTCATTTTTGTTTTAATGAACTTGGTTTGGTAGCATAAAAATGTATTTGATAATTTGAAATGTATTTCGAGTGTAAGACAAGCATAATATTTAAATAAAATGTTCCAAGAACAAAGTATAATAAAAAGCACTTGAAAATATAGGGATATAAAAAACTTTTTTTTTTAAATTTCAATATTTTATTATAAAATATAACATTATTTTTTTGTGTACATTGAGAAACATTAATAAACTTTTTTTCATACAAAAATTTATATAAAAATACTTTCAGGTTTCAAATAGTATTGTCATATAACACATTCACGGACAATATGATAGTTTGAAGCCGTAAGCATAAGCACACATTTCAAAACCTAAATAAGACAGCATTTCAAAACCTGTAGATACTCAAATTAGCATTTCTATGTTGTTTTTACTAAAAAAAAACATGATTTAGGAATTAACAAATTAGAATATCAGCCAATATGCAGAACACATGACATCTGGCAATTCTGGTGAGCATTATTTGAGTGACCAATAAACATCAGTGACACCTTTGTGGTAATTGAAACTTTTTATCTGTTTTCCTTAAACTGCGGCTTATCGTAGGACACAATATCTAATTCAACAGTATAAAAATATAACCGGAGTGCCGACAGTTGTTTTGTCTTTGGAGCACTGAAAACACATTCTTTCGTTCCCAAATGAGGCTTTATTATCGACGGCTATGGCTATCTTGGCCATGAACCTGTTAATAACAACATATTACAGAATATTTATCAAAATATGTCAATGTGGCGTAAAATACATTAATATATCTATTATATATTAATATTACTATCCCTCATTAAAGTGAGTACCATTATTTTAAATAAAATCATTGTAATTAATAAATCTCAATACTTGTTTAATTCCTGAAGAGTGAAAATATAAACACTCTGTTGGATATACTGGGTCATGAATCCCAGTTGAGATTTCCATAATAAATAATCCTCAACACTAACAGGAGGTGTACACAAAATATCAGATTTAGTGTTTACGAAACAACCGCGGCTCGCTAAATTCTCATTACTAAAAGACGGTGTGGTTACCTTTTTTTCTTTACAATTTGTATTACTGATTTTCTTAGGTTGTCTTTTATTTGCAGATCTGCATTTGCGATCATCTGTTGTTTGATTTTGACTATCAAATTCAGAAAAACTATTATTTGTAAAATGACAAGAATTGGTAAAGTTTCCACTATCTTCATGACCGCTGTTAATATGATCTGAGTTATGATGATAATTTTTTGGGGAAATTTGATCACCTTTTGTATTATCTACAAGTTTGGAAAAATTTTGAGGAATGCAGTTGTTACTATTTACATTAGATTGGATATATTTAAGTATGTCACACATTGGCGCAGAATCACTGCAGTTTTTTAAAGAAATTTCTGTAGTACCTTCGCTTTCATCGGTGTTCTTAAAATTATTTAATGACTCCAGCAGAGAATCAAAGGTAACGTGAGATTCATTCTCGGTTCGAAACCCATTTAGGGAATCTAATAAATTATCAAAACTGTCTTTATTAGTATCGGAGCTTTGAACATGTACCATTAAGTCTATAAGATGATTTTCAATGCGCGTTTGCTCGGTAACTTCCGCAGCTGGAATGGCTAGTTTGGGTTGCGAAAATGTAGAAACATGGTCAGAGAGCACTCTCAGCGGTTTGATCTCTGGAGATGTACCGAAACTTTCAAATAACGACATAAACTTAGATTCTTCTCCTGCGGGTACGATGGTGATAGCGGTTCCCCTGGATCCGTATCTTCCAGTTCTCCCTATGCGATGCAAGTAAGTAGAAAGATTATAAGGGATATCTAGATTGATAACAAGATCCACATTAGCGGCGTCTATACCTCGGGCGGCCAAATCTGTGGCTACCAAAATTCGGCAAGCATATTCCTGTAACTTTTGCAGGCTCGCTAGTCTCTCTTCTTGAGTTTGAGAGCTCGCCAGATACTCCGACGGCCACCCGCTTTTGGATAGTTGTGCGCACGTATTGCGAGTTCTCGTTTGATAATTACAAAACACTAAACATTGTTTATACGGGACCTCGGAAAGTATCCTTTTCAGTTCTTCAAAATTGATGGCATTTTGTCGGACAGAGTAAGAATGAGAAGCCACAACGCACTTGAACTGAGTCACTCCTATAAGTATAGAGGTAGAGTAGGGACAGATGTGAGACGGGGATCTCATATACAGTGTCAGGAAATCCCGAAGTTCCGGGGTGTATGTAGCACTCGTCACTATGACCTGCTTTCTCTCGGGGAGTAGGGAGTATATATAATTAATGTCATACTGAAAGCATTCTTCCATGAGTTTGTCGGCTTCGTCGAGTATGACGAGGCGCACAGATTGGAGGGGAATGGCTTTACACTTGATGAGATGCTTCATACGGCCGGGACTTCCGACGAGAATTTGAAAGTTTTTGCCGCGCAGGCGTTGAATTTCTTCACCCATGTTTGTGCCTCCCATTACGACTTCAACTTCTAATCCTACAAAATACAATAAATTAGCACCATTCAAAATGTGTAAATACCTGCTTTAATTACAACAAACATTGAAATAACTCAATAATTTATTCATTTTACCCCTTTTTTAAGTACATTAGTACATATGTGCAAATGCATCATTCCTTATACTACATTCTACGCAAGAAAGTGCAAATGCACTAGTCCCTTAAACTCTTCATTGCGAACTCCATTTTCTACACCATTTGAAAATAAGATGGTGCAAAAACAAGAGAAAAAAATAACTATTATTTAACGGGGCAATTTGGAATTTCCCACATCCCTCGCATGCATTTATTACTCAGTACTATGCGCTGAGAGGTATGCGGAAGATGACTAAGACAAAAAAAAGCAGTATCACAAAACTGTTGATTGTAGTGCAACGATTGTAGTGTCAATTCGATGGGTATGCACCACCTGGGTGCAAATATGGGCCAGAGAAAGGTTTTTTGGTAACTTTTATTCATCAGATTTGTATTTACCTTTATAGGCAACTCCCAGTGATTTAATAACCTGTCCGACTTGAGATGCTATCTCTCTTGTTGGTGTAATAATGATAACTTGGCAACCGACAGACATAACAAGCATCTCCAGGGCTATTATTCCAAACACAGCTGTCTTCCCAGTTCCTGACTTCGCTTCAACTATAAGATCTGTAAAAACAAACAATTCATAACAATAATAATAAAAAAATGCTAGAATTCATAACAAAGAAGGGTCTGAAACTTTCTATTTTTTTTATTAAAAACAATGCATGGTCACAACTGCTGCCAAAAAAAGACAATTCAATTGGTTAGACCATCGAATCTGCATGCCTCCCGAGAGCCTTGATCAAACTGGATGGGTATATTTGGTACATTAAAAGCATTGATAACTTTGTGGTATGGTAATATAACACTCTCCTTTTCATTCATCGTTTACTTTGTGTAATACCACTTTTATAAACACTTATTTGTGACTACCGGTTTCGAAAATTCATTCCAGCAAAATAAAATTATTACAATCTAACATTTGTATAAAAATAAAAAAATCCAAAAAATTTCATATTTTTAATTTTTATACAAATCGCTCACTCCTTTCACCGTCATTTATCAAAAATTGTCAATTTTCAGCCGTGCATGTTTTCAGAATGCCCAGGAAATGTACTAAATCCCAGCAAAAGAGGCATATTTTTAGCATAATATTTACCCGCTACAGGGCAGAAAGTGTTGTTTTTGCATTTTGAAGAAAAGGTATTGTTTAATTATTTTTTTAAATGTAAAAAATATTTTTCAAATGGAGAAAAAACATTCAGGTTTTACCTAAAAAGATCTGTTGCACAATAAAAAGTTCAATAAGTGGCATGATATTTATTTTTAATAAATATCAATAATAATTGCTTTTTTTTTCAATAACAATTCCATTTTATTTTTCAATAATAATTCCATTTTATTTTTCTTTAAAAAGGATCTCCTGAAAAATCAAGTTTTTTTATATATGACGTTGTTGAAAGGAGTGAGCGAAATGTCAAATCGTAATAATTTTATTTTAATAACCTGTTGATGGAATTATTTTCCGAAACCGGCAGTCACAAATAAGTGTTTATAAAAGTGGTATTACACAAAGTAAACGATGAAGGAAAGTGTTAAACTGGATAGGAATTGGATGACTTTTTACAAGGTATCCGATTCCCATAACCAGGAACATACACTGTTGAGAATTCATCGACAGTTCTTGTCCAACTCATGAGACACGAGCCTGGCTTGGAAGGACGCAAAGAAGCAGGTAACCAATACAAGAGTCCGGATTCGTAGATTTAGGCGTAAAGTAAGAAATAAAACGTTTGTCAGTGATGTCCTTAAGAGAAAATAAATAAATTCAAATAATTTATAATGTAGAGTGTGTGCGTTTAGGGGCTTTCTGGATTCAGGAACAAAATTCAGAAAGCTAAGCAAGGATTCTAGAAATACTTACCAAATCCACATTTTCCAAGCGGAAGAGCTTTGAGCTGTATGGGTGAAGGCTTCCTAAAACCGCAAGCTTTAAGTCCCGCAAGAGTATCCTTCGATAGCAATAACCCATCAAAAGTAACATCGTCATGTGTTACAATATCTTCCGTTCTTTCAGTTTCTTCGAGGTTGTGAGCAATATGCATAGCCATATTGCTATTTTACTGCAAGAATTAATGGAAATCGCAACACAACTAATTAATTATACTAGGATCCACGAAAACCGCAAATTCCAAATATTTTCCTAACGCCGGCTCGCGACACTGACGTTTGAAAAAACATCACAGATTAAAAGCACTCGATTATTGACACTTCATGCCAAATAGTACCATGGTACCAAGTACTATATAAATTAGTTAGTCTGTGCCAAGTACCAGGGGGGGGTCGACTCGTAAACGTCAGATTGTTCAAAAAACGACCAGAAATGACGAGATAACACCAACCACTAACAAAAACACCAAAACGGGAACGAAGAATACGAGATACCAACAAATTGTTCAAATATTTCAAATAAATATAGACAAACTATGGTTATAGACAATTATCGATAGAAAAATAGAAATCCGTAGGTGCCTACCTATTGCAGCGTCGATTATATTGATATTTTTGTTTTATTATGTTGCTGGTAATTATTCTTTTATCTTCTTACTGTTGGTTACAGTTATATTGCGGGCAATTTAAATTAGAACCGATTTCGTTTTGAGATTTGCTCTGCTACTCTACATACATCTGCTTTTATTAATTTTTATTTTCAATTTAATATGTATCATAATTTTTATTTTCAGTGCCTTCAAACAACTTGGATAATCCATTTTGACCTGCCGGAATTGAATCTGCATTTGCTTTTTATCAATTTTTGATAGTGCATTATTATTTTCAGTGCCTTCAAACCTATATAATGGGTTATAAATGTATTGTTCCTGGCTGCCCTTCAAGGAAAAATAATTCAATAAAAAATTTTAAAGTTCCTAAAGGTAAGGGTGAGTTATGGTATAGGATAATGTTCCCATATTTGACGGATATTAATAACTTTTTAAATATAAAAGATCCTCGAATTTGATCTAATCACTTCAATGTCAGTGACGTTGCACGTAATCGTTTAAAAAAAGGGGCTTTTCCTAACCATAATCTGCCTTTGCCTTTAAGTTTTTTCAGCAATATTATTGATATCCCTTGTTCAAGTGAATCAATTTCACCCATTTATTTCTTGGATGTGTGCAGCAATTCTAAATTTATAAATAATCAATTAGATAATGTTAATAATCGTACTTTCCCCACAGGTGATAAAGAAAACAGGGTTCCTACAGTGGGCTCTCTTAAAAAATGTTCTTCCTACTCCGTCAGGTTCTGTTCTTCTACCAAATACATCCACTGAGACTGATCACGAAAGAATAAAAATATTAGAGTTAGTTATTCAAAATCTAAGTGAAGATTTAAAAAAAAAAAATACGTAATACGACAAATTTCAATATAAATAGCATTTAACCTGAAAAATGAATGATAAATATTTCGGCGGGTGGATTCGACATCTAGCCGCGGCGAAGTCACGCCCAGCCGGGAGCTTAGTACTTCTAGCCGTCTACGTCACTTCCGGCCCCTGGCGAATATCACTTCTAGCCCTGAAAAACCGAGGCAGTTGGCGGTCTTTATATAAATTAGTTAGTCTGTGCCAAGTACCAAACCTATACTATCCAAAGACTAAAAACTGTACTATATTTATAATTAATTAGTCCGTGTATGGTACGCAGTTCGTGTGTATAAATAGGTATGTACTACGTTCTAGGGCTACGTTAATTATCTATTTACTAACAGTACCCAGCCACATGTCGCTGTGGCTCAGTTTCATTAAATGGAAAAGAAAAAATAGATAACACGTAACATGATTTTGTATGTGCATAAGATGAGGACCGTAAATGCTAATATATATTTGCATCTAGATTAGATATAAATCCTGCACTCAAATATTTCATTGGAATGGATTGAACGTTGTATGTTATTTATTACACATATCTACATTGATTATTATAAATATAGATCAAGATAGTTTAATTGCAAAAAAAAAATGAAATCCAATCAAGTGGATATTAGGGGAGAAAAATTCCTCTAAAATAAATATATTTATACTTCGAACAATCACATACTTTTATCTCAAACTGTTTTGCACATATTATTTATTTTCCTTTGAAAACTATTTTCAATTCACTTTTTTATTTTAGCATCGCTCTTGAAAAAAAAAATCTCACTTTTTTTGGTTTATATTTAATTGTGTTCCAAATTCAAAGAAAATGGAGGATAAAAATTTGGTTGGAAAAGGATAATAATATGCATAATTTTAGATCATTTATATAACGTCATTTTCGTAAAATACTACCTCAAGGGTACTTGAATAGCGGTAATGTCTAGGGTACTCAGGGTTGCTATCAACTTATACTAGCCTGCATTGCTAATCTGTACAAGTTCTTTGAGTCAGTAAAGAGGAATACATATTTAGAAAAGTGAATCGTTCACAATCGTACGTACATAATATTATTTAAGTACTACAAAGATACGTTACAGCTGTAGTTATATTAGATTTTTTAGGTCTTCATTCATTACAAATCGTATTGACGATCATTTGACGGTCGACAGCAAAAAGTATCTTCAAAAGATTTATATAGTATATGTACAAGTATATTATCTTTGACCTAGTATTTTATTTTGGAGGGCCGCTAATGCATTTTGAATATTTGTAGTAAATGTAGAGAAACTTTGGTTTTAAGTTAACTTAGATAGTGCCGGACCCGTGTATGCTGTGTTTAGTGAGTGCATTATTTAAAATAATTTTCGGCCAAAGAAAAGTAAAGTGAAATGTTTGTTTAAAATCAAATATTACTTCTGGAATGTAGATTACGGGTTGTCAACCCACTAGTGGGCGGTAAAGACTTTCGAGTTGGACGATTTTTGCCTTTACCGCAAAATCGTATATATTGTAACGGTATATACATGGGTCTATCAAACAATAAAATGACTTGACTGCAATCAGCGAGACTGATTATTGGAATTTCTAAATTCAGTCACATCATTACAATTAGAGTTTTTTTACCGTGAAAAATAACCAAAAGTGGGCGGTAGGCATGAAAAGATTGACGAACACTGATGAAAATTATGTTCCAGTTTCCAGTTTTAAAAAAATCTGGAATTGTTTAGTGAGTAAGTGAAATCCTTTTGGAGAAAACTAAATAAGTAATAGTCTGTGGTGCAAAAAAGAATTTAATTATTAGCTAAGTTTCTGCGTAGGTCCTTTTTGTGTAAAAAATGAGGATAGTAATATTATATTCGGTCCCCATAGATATATTGAGGATATATAAATATTTTGTGACGTATATAATCTTTGGTCTGATTTATTTCAATGTTTTGTGATTTATACGACTATTGAATCGCGCTCGATCGCGCTTATTCGTGAAATATCTGGGTTTTTTTTGGTAATTGTAATACTTAATTTAGTTATTAATTAAATACATGAAGATAAAATTCCAACATGTGAATTAATGTCTTATTGATACATTATTATTATTCTTATTGATATATTTATTATATTAATAATCAGAGTTTCATGAAGATCATTGATTAACCTATATTGATGATATTGTATTTTTTAATGTAGAGACATTTGAGACAGTCTTTTAGCCATTATTGGCCTCATTTAAATAAACATTTCGATACATGTGATGTCCTCGAGGCAATTTTTCAAATTGATCCATTGAATTGAAATTTTTAACAAATTTCCGTTTTGTAGAATCAGAACTGACTCGTAAACATAATCAAATGCGAAATATGTTAGAGATGGTAAGTTGGCGTCTTTCCAGATAATATGGATTTTATGAGATTTTAATTTTATGAATATCTGAAGTATCTGGATTTTCAAATATAAAATGCGGATTAGCCAAATTGTAGATGTATTTTTATTTATTTTTAATGCATTCCTTAGGAAGTGTATGCGTTCAACCGGCTAACAGATGTAACAAAACCCTTCTGCCTTTTTTGTTGATTTTAATACATTTAGTACCTATTTACTTTGGTACAGTTTTTAATAATAACAACTTGTTATGTTCATGGTTGATTCAGTGTTGTAACAACAGAAATGGATCGGTATGTTATTTTCATCATACCGAAAGTGCTCTTAAAGAAACTGCAATTTTGAACCATATAAAAGTATTAAATCCATATTATCAGGGGAATTTTCAGTTGCAAGAAATCCTTAATCTAAATTTTCCAAAACAGCTCTGGATTTGCAATCCCTGTGTAGTCTGTATTAAGTTTTGCTGAGCAACAATGGCATTGAATGATTCTAGTTAGAGATGAGGTGAACAGCTACTTTTAAGTGACCAGTATACCGAGGACAGTGATTTGTAAGTCACATAATATATGACAGTGATATATAAAAAATAAACATAATTTTTAAAAAATTACATTAAAAAAATACTGCATAAAAGAGCATATTTTTTATTGTATTTACTATTTTGTACTTCTACAAATAGGGAAAACAATTGTAAAATTAATTTATTATTAGATTAAAACCAATATTTTTAGCTTTTCCACTTTTTTATTTGACCAGCGACCGGGTTTCGTCGTTACCGACATCATCAGACTGGCATTGTAAAATTTCATTAAAAAAACATTTAACAAAACAACATAAGCACTAAATAAATACAAAAAATAGTAAATATCATAGTGTTACATACAAAAAAAAGAGTAATGCCAAAATCATTTGAATATCAACATTATGTTGAACTCAGAGCTGTTGCGGCAGCGACCAGGGTTGCTGCTTTGCGGAGAATTAGGCATCCGGTATTACCGGTAGCTATCTAAGTCACCGGTATAAAAATATAGCTCATCTCTAATTCTAGTCATACATAATATTCGTTGTACGTTATAAGCAATATCCTAAATATATAAGTGAAAATGTAAAAAGCATAAGTGATTAAGGAGGTAAAGAAAAAGGGATCAGGAAAGGAGATATAAGGAGAGGAGTGAAAGGACTGTTTTAGTGGACCTAATCCACAATATTTTCATACTTCTGTAAAATTCATCATTAATTCACTCACAAATTAGTTGTGTGGTGAGAACATTATTATGACACAATTGTGAAAAAATATTACTTTTCTTGTCTCATCATAAATGTAATACATTTTTTTGATTACACGTTTAAGTACATTACACAAACTTCATAACATTATAAATATTCAGAATATTACAAAGATTGCCTGTTCAACATGAATATTATTTTTTATTTAACAAAAATCCAGAAGAGGTGTTTGAATATCACTTTCACAAAGTGGCTCTACTTGCAAATTGTCCAGCTGACAAAGTTTTAAGATACCGTTTATATTGCGTGATACCATTTATTGAGAGAATAGGTATATTTTTTTACAAAACTGAAACAATATACATAATTTGGTTTGCTAGTTTTGTAAGTTAATTGGCCTGGGGGGTGGGTATGGCATGCGGCTTCGGAGCTGTTCCAGAGCGGCTGGCTGATGTGTCCTTTTTAGTAGTTATAATAACATCTTTATTTCCTGGGAGTATTCCAGATATTTGGCAATGCTGATGACCCGAGTTTGAATACAAATTTCTACTTAATTTTTCCCTACAGCCCAAATGCAAAAGCTCTTAGGTCGAATTCAATTGAGAAGGTATATTTGTAATATAGTGAGTAAAATAATATAATTAAAATGTAACTTTGATTTAAAATCACTATATTTTATTTATAAAATGAAAAAACACAAAGTTAGTGCTTCAAATATAAATTATATTAAAATAATAGCCTTGTTTTAGGTATTCCATCATGGAAAAGACTTCAATATGGTACCTCATGCGGAAATGTTCACATCCCACAAAATACCCCTTAGTGATTGGTCACTCTCACATCGGGAGAGATGTCAATGCCACCGTAGTATGCCTGAGCGTAATTGTCTCCAAGAAGCATGCTGTCCTGGCAGTAGAGGAAGATACACCTGTTTTTATTAAGGACTATAACGTAAGTAGCTTTATTGCGGGAACCCCTATAATAGTTAACACATTACAACATTAACAACATTATATTGCAGTCAACTAATGGAACATATATCAACGGGGATAGAGCAGAACCGGGAAGGTTTTGCCTCTTAATGGAGAGTGACATAATTTCTTTTGGAAAACCCATAGACCTGATGGAAGATCTGGACATTGAGTACTGCTTCCAGTTAATGTGTGATAAGCCGCCGGGGGCTAGGCATTTTCTAGACATAGAAGCGAATACAACTTCTCAACTGGTCAAGAAAATAGATACTTTGTCGCATTGTATCAAGCTGGGGTTCGATGAAGTGGGCAATATCTCACGGTACGAAGCCAGAATCCAAAACAATAATAGTAATATTCCGTTATTGCAACTACAAGAACTTTCTCCCAATTCACCGCCTGATATACCTCCGTGTAATGAAAAACCACCTTGTGTTCCGTCTCCATGTCATATAGCTCCGTGTAATGAAAAAGCACAGATACACATTCCACCACATGCGGTACTCGATGAACCTCCGTGTGTTCCGTCTTCGAGTAATGTTTGTCAACAAGCGGAGGGAAAGGAAAAGACTAGAAAACGACTACACTCAATGTCAACTTCATCTGTTCTCGGTGAGTTATTATCTATTTCATAATTCTACTCTATTTCGGTAATGAAGCTCTTGTAATTTTTTTATATTATTTTTGCAGTTGAGAAAAAGCAGAAAAAGCAACGTGAAATAATTGTCATAGACCCCCTGCATTCAAAAAGAAAGCCACGATCCGATGTCCTGGATAAGAAGAAACGGAAATATTCAGAAAGAGAGGAACAGCTCAATCAAACTGTTCCGATGCTGACGAGGAGTAAGAGAAATAAAGCCGCTACCGACGACGCTAATTCTATTCCCGAAAGTGTTAAATCAAGTACTAAGATAAGTTCTTCTAAAGTGACTTCCAGAAATGCCGAGAGTAAAGCGAAAGAACTTAAAAAGAAAGCTGATAAAGATACCAAATCGGAAAATGACAGTAAGAAAGTCAGAAAAACATCAACAACCAAAAATGAAAATAATAGCAAGACGAAACCTAAAAGATCATCTAAGTCAGATGTTGAGTGGAAAAGTGAGTGTAGTTCTAATGTGGATCCTAAGGTCACCGAGACTAAAAATGCCAATAAATCTTCTCTAGATATGGCCCAGTCTGGATCTTCTAACAGCAGAAAATGTAGGAATTTAGACCCTCGATTGAAAGATAAATCTTATAATTCTTCCGTGCAAAGTGTTCACCAAAGTTTAAATCCTGAAGTTTGTTTGATTGAATATAGTCAACAAAATAATATAAAACATTCAAAACCCACAGTTGGTTCGATTGACATTGCTCAAATGAAAAAAAATGCACGCTCGAAATCCACAGTTCGCTCCATCGACAATTGCCAACCAAAAAAAAATATGCGCTCAAAATCCACAGTTGGCTCGCTCAACAATGGCCAACAAAAACAAGTTGGATTTTTAAAATGTACAATCGACTTAGTTGATAATGGTCATCCAAAACAAATGAGACGCTCAAAATCCATAGTCGGATCGCTTCCAACAGTCGAACAAAAAAATATAGGATGTGTTGAACCATTAAAATGTACAATTGACCCAAACAATGGAACTACAATAAAAATTAAACGTTCAAAATCCACAGTTGGTTTATTTGATAATGGTCAGCAAAAAAGAGACCAAAATCCAAAATCTACAGTCGACTTGGTTGACAATAGTGTAAAAAAAAAAATTGAACGTTCAAAATCCATAGTAGGATTCATCAGTGACTCAAACGTCCAAGGTAACCCTCGAAGTAAGTCTATTCTCAGCCGTCTGTACGATGCCGACAATGGCTCTCCTCTGCGCCCGAGTAGAGTTGCGAAGAAGAGTTGGAATGTATTCCTCCCGGAATACCACAGAAGGTTTATGCCGGCCGTGGTGAGATGGAACTCCGTGTGGTTAGATGAGTACGTAAAAGAGGATCTTCCGCCCATACTTCACAACGGACCCAAAAATGTCCCAACTGTAATGTTATATTCGTATAGCAATTTTGATTCCTATTGTAGGTTAGTATTTTAAATTCATTTCTTTTTCTCATCGTACCATTCTTGCAATTTCATATACGGTCTTTGTTACGGTTGTAATTAATAAGCTGTATGTTTATTTTTGATATATGTATATATTTTTCTTTAATTCTAGTACGGTGGTAAATTTGATGTTGATAGAGGTTTGGGAACAGGTCTATATCGCTTACAAAGGACTCGAGGGGAAGACACAGGAATTACATTGTATTCTCTGTTCAAATCCCCCCCAACCCTTCACGGGAACTAAAGTTACCAAAGTCACCATGAAAGGTAATCATCATTTTATTTACAAATCATACTGGCTCAATTATTTTTATCAAAAACAACACTTAAGAAATATCGCCTTGGCTCAGCTTAGATGTGGAAAACAGGCTGAAAAATATATACATATTTGAAATTATGGATCTTTTTCTGTATTGGAAAATCAACCATAAGCAGCTACTGCCCAACTCGTGTGGACCATGATGAGTTTATCATAGAATTAATATGTGGCTTATTTATCTTCCTTTTGAGTGAGATAATTGTCCAAATTCAGTTGAACACCCATTACACTAAATCATGGATAGTAAGATAACCACAGCCGCTAGCGACATAAATAGGTGTTACTTTAAATGAGACTTGCTAAGCTTGAAAAACACTTTTTAGTGGTATCTGCACATTTCGCGTATTGTAAACAAATATAAATAGGTGGAATTGTTAATTTTGATATTTTTCAGTGGATGAAGGAAGTTGTTCTCTCACGCGGAACATAAGTCGCGGCTCTCTTCTCCTCGTGCAGTATCCCGCTCACCCGCTGTGCGGCGCTAAATGGTTTTTTGGCTTGGTCGATGAAACCGAGCTCAAGTCGGTTAGTGGGGGGAGTAAAGGTAGTAATTTAATCATCGATCTTAAATATATTGTATGTCATATTATGCCTTGTCTACAGGTAGCCTGAGCGTTTCGACTCTTCTCTTTATCTTAGATTTAAGCGCCCGGCACCTGTATACAGGGCTATTTTCTAGGAATCCCTCAGAATCGGATTGGCCACCCTTGCGCTAGATAAAGAGAAAGAGTTAAAAGTCAAACAATGTTTATTATAACAAGATATTGAAAATCTACTAGCCCTTCCTGAGCAGTTTTTTAAACTTTGTTTCATTTTATAAATTTTATGAAATGTGCCACAAAGTATCTGCGAAAAATATTCAAGAAATGGTTGTTTAATTCAAAATTGAATTTAATAAATATTTCGAATTGGAAAATGAATAAATCATTTTTATTTTTTATTGGAAAATAACAACAACTGCGAATAAAATCAGTAAAATCAATTATTGGAAAGAAACCTGTTAAATTAAACGATCTGCTTTTAAATATTCTTTGAAAAAAAAATTATGCATGTAATGCGTTAATTAATGCAATGAGATAATTACCACTTTTTGTATCTTAATTTTTTTGTAGATAAATATATCGGATGTAAGGAGTATTTCACAATGTGGTTATGGCTGGACCCGAGGCTGTATAAACATATGGTACCCGATTCTAAAGCCATCGTCAAAGTTCTCACTCAGATAAATAACGAAATCAGCATGGTGAAGTCGGTGTACGATCTTAAAAACTCACCACTCAGAGAGTTTATCGTCACTCCTAGCGAGAGGATATTCCAGAAATATAATAGCAAAGCTCCGTTAAAGGTATATTATATTATTTTATTAACTAAGTCAAAATATTACTATATTATAGTTTTTAAATTACGTTACTAGAGCCGTTATCCCATCTACGGGTGATTTTAAAACTAGAATCTTAGGAATACAGAAATATTGTTAATACGCTTAAAATATTTTGACCACACCTTACACCAACATTATTGGCAAGTTTTAAGATGATCATTATCTTTCATAATTTTTCTTGATTTGTCATTTAAATTTAACATTTTAACGACTGGCCCTGCGCTAGTGCGGAAAGTTGATCAGACTGTTAAGGAGCAGACCAGCATTGTTGCGGATTTATAAGTCATCGTAAAGTAAATTTATATTAATAACTCGATGCCTTCTATTGAATAAAACAAAATATGTGTTCATTAAAAAATAAATTCACACCACTTTGTCCGGGACCAGTCCTTAATGGTGGGATAAAATTTTAAAACAAAGTATTAGAAAATTTTTGTGCTGAAAATATTTTTTTATTTCTATCAAAGCTCAAAAAATATTCTTAACTTGAGATTTGAAATTATTTTTTGAACTCTGAGATAAATAAAATTAAAAAGTAATACTGGATGAGATTCATAAATGTACGGAAAATGACCTGTATGGGGCACAAAGAAAGGTCCGGGAAATGATTGGAAACATGGGGAAACTTATCACCGAATACATCCAATCGACAAAGATTGTCCCTGTGGAATGGGAAAATCACTTTCCACGACTGTACAGTGGGACCGGCCAAGACCGAGGAATAAATCTGGACCCAACACTAAAGAGACTATTGAGGCATCTGATCTGAAGAGAGCATTAAAAATCTAAAAACGGGAAAGAACCTGGACTAGACGATATATCAAATGAACTGTTCAAATATTCAGGGCTACACCGGTAGTTGCATCTGCTAATATCGAAAATCTTTGACAGTGCGATAATTCCAATTCTCTTCAAGAGAACTCTGAAAGAAGAAGACCTCCAAATGGATGGCGATGGCGTGACAGCTGGCAGTCCACATCACAAGAGACAGATAACGGAACAGACAGATCATTGGATCTATAAGAAGAGAGAAGAAGAAATATTTTTTGAATTTCCTCTCTATTTGGAATAAGTGATCTTTAACCTCTTATAATTATGGTACATATTATGTTTCAGTGGAAACACCAGCTGAATCCCACTCAACAGAGGGCAGTTGCTCAATGTATCTGCGCCATCATCACCGACAATCCCACTATACAAATGATCCAGGGACCTTATAATTGTGGTACATATTATGTTTCAGTGGAAACACCAGCTGAATCCCACTCAACAGAGGGCAGTTGCTCAATGTATCTGCGCCATCATCACCGACAATCCCACTATACAAATGATCCAGGGACCTTATAATTGTGGTACATATTATGTTTCAGTGGAAACACCAGCTGAATCCCACTCAACAGAGGGCAGTTGCTCAATGTATCTGCGCCATCATCACCGACAATCCCACTATACAAATGATCCAGGGACCTTATAATTGTGGTACATATTATGTTTCAGTGGAAACACCAGCTGAATCCCACTCAACAGAGGGCAGTTGCTCAATGTATCTGCGCCATCATCACCGACAATCCCACTATACAAATGATCCAGGGACCTTATAATTGTGGTACATATTATGTTTCAGTGGAAACACCAGCTGAATCCCACTCAACAGAGGGCAGTTGCTCAATGTATCTGCGCCATCATCACCGACAATCCCACTATACAAATGATCCAGGGACCTTATAATTGTGGTACATATTATGTTTCAGTGGAAACACCAGCTGAATCCCACTCAACAGAGGGCAGTTGCTCAATGTATCTGCGCCATCATCACCGACAATCCCACTATACAAATGATCCAGGGACCTTATAATTGTGGTACATATTATGTTTCAGTGGAAACACCAGCTGAATCCCACTCAACAGAGGGCAGTTGCTCAATGTATCTGCGCCATCATCACCGACAATCCCACTATACAAATGATCCAGGGACCTCCAGGAACAGGTAAACTCTATCGCTACTTATTCACTTCTTTGAAAATTCATCGCAGGAATTATTGACATTTAATGAACTAAGTATGTACATGGTGTCGATTTGCGAAGATTTTTTTTCTAATTTCGAAGTAAATCAGAAAAAAATACTGTTTACGTAGTCTAAATGATTTTGAAGTTTTCTCCTTTAATTTCAGGAAAGTCCAGGGTTATTGTTTCTATTGTAGCTGAGTATTTGGAAAGGACTGTGAAATCGCAACGGGGGAAGATTTTAATTTGCGCCCAAACCAACATCGCCGTGGACGAGCTCGTCAAGCGTTTGCTGGAGAGCAGGGATCAAATGAAACAAAGTAACTTTCATAGTACAAAAAATACCGAATGCTAAGATAATAATGTAAAGACTGAAACACAGTTGTTGGTAAATTGAATTGTTTAAAGATAAATAATGCACTGCACCTGTGCACATTATAACAAACCTCGTGTGTATAGAGATTAAAGTATGTTGATACAAAACGATATTAGAATATTGCTCTAGTAACATAATGCTGCTAGTAAGAAATACTGATATATGTGCAATCTTCTTCCCGTATTGAATTAAATATTTCTATGTACAACTGCAGATTGCGGACATTAATAGATTCTATCAAATGTTTTATAGTTTCAGCATTAGTATACATATAATGAAACAACAACTATAATGTACTTTTTTAGTTTTATTTTATTTGACTAGTGACTGAGTTTCGTAATTACCGACACCACCGTTGGACTTTCGTCGTAGTGGTCAACAAATACACGGTCACTGGTCAAATGCAAGTATAAAAAACTATGTAAGTTTTTTATGTATTCATTAATATGAAGTAAAATGAAATAAGTTGAAAACGGTAAAGAAATTAAAATGTCTCTGTTGACATATAAATTCAATTCAGATATAAATTAATTTGAAATGGCCACATTATGTAATATTTCTTTTCCAGAATTCAGTGTGGTGAGGGTTGGCCGGTCTGATGCCATGCAGCCGTACGTCCTGCCAGTAAGTTCCGCCGTGCTGGCCAAGCACCGCCTCGACAGCAACCCCGAAGTATTATTCCAGGTAATTTAGTATTATTCCAGGTAATTGTCCATCTTATAGCAATGGTATCTCAGAGACACACTACATGGATCGCTACACGTACATGTTACTGGATTTGCAACCTACGAAGACCGAGGATGTATCATAGTTTATATTTCTTGCCTGCTAATGTTTTCAATGTCAAATGTATTACAAGCTAGAAATATGCAATACATGATAAAATTTGCTCACTGATTGGCGTGACTAACTTTAAAGATTGGATCCTAAAACCAAATTAATTTATGACTTCTTTTAACATTATTCATTATTATTTCAGTCATTTCGAGTCATTATTTATTTCAGTTTTTTACTATGATCGTCTATGTTTATCAAATACTCTTCATACCAAAGATAGCTAGTACTTGAGGTGAGAGATATTATATTCAAGATATTTAACTAAATATAACTTCCACAAATGCAGGCAATATATGTAGATGCTCGATATGGTACAATATGGGCATAATTCTGAATGTTACACAGTGTATAAAGTGATGCCTTGTAGTAAGCGCTGACTCCATCTCCAGACTTCCATGTTCGCTTCATATTAAAAAGATGCTTCATCCATCAATGGTCTGTTGAGTCTTTTAATGTATCTTATACATATATGGCCGACTAAATAATTGCGCCGCTAAGGCCTGAAACAGACTAGCTTAACAATTTTAGTGGTAATATTTTTCCTTATATGTATGCTAAAATTGCAACTTTGTTTTTTTTTTTTTGAAGACTTTTTTGCAAAAATAGTCCATTTAAAATTTAGTGGATATTGTAAGGGCGAAAACAATAGGTTTATAAAAAAAAATAATATATTTTTCACTAAAAATGGGTTAAATTTTTTTATTTGCGAACATAATTGATGAATTAGGGTTTTAGAAATGCACATGCTACGACGCACAACCTCCCAGCTCAAACGCCAAAATACACTGGCTTCATTTTCGGTATATCGACGGCTGCACTTTTGGCAAAGTGTACCAGAATCGATATATCAATTCTCAACACTAACAGTTAAAGCAGTCGACTCCTTCAAGCTACCGGAGCATGACACTTCGCAGTTTTAATACAAAAATCTCATTCCAACGTACACTACACCTCAGTTGTCACCCGTGACTACGACTGCTCAAAAGCCAGTGTGTCAAGAATGTTAATTGAAACTGCAGAATGCCCATCTGTGTCAGCTTAAAATAGAATTGTATATTAACAAATTCTTTGTGGGAAACGCTTAAAAGTGTCTTTTATATACTGTTGGTAGAGAGCGGGAGACGCTTATAAGCGTTCTATTTGCTTACTTTTGGTAGAGCGCCAGAGACTTCAAAAAACATCGTACGGATCGGAATTGGTTTTGCGGTTACTCACAATTAGTATACTGAGGGTCGGACGGCAGACGGGGCGAGTATAATTAGGATCGGGGATGATAGAAAATCCGCCCGACAACAATGTGTTAAGAGATATCAATATTGGATGGTATCGTATGACCATTTTGAACTCATTCTGTTCTCGCTCTAGACCAAAATCATCGAGAAGCAGATAGCTAAGTTCGCAGAGGGCTGCAGCAGCAGCAGCGGGCCCCAGGCCGCGTACTCGGAGGTGCAGCTGCAGACGTACAGGCGCAAGCTGGAGGTGCTGCAGGCTGCCGGCGGTAACCTCGCTCACGAGGAGCTGGCCGTCATCGAGGGGGCGGACGTCATCGCCACCACGCTGCAAGGCTGCTCACTCTTCAAGATGCAATGGTGAAAAACTTTTAACATTTTATAAAATTAAATTTTTGTAAGCCAGAAGAATGTGCGATGAAATTCTGTGTAATTTTAGTTTAATTAATGTAACTCGGCTACCGTACTGGAGGTCCCGGGTTCCATTACCAAGGGGGTGTCAAATAAATATAAGTGATTTTTTCACCGGTACCAGGACTATGTACCTTTTAGGTACTGCCAGTTTGGCTTTCGCTGATAGACTTTTATTTGCTATAGCTGATTTCTATCTTATTGCAGCTTGAAAAACAAGATAGCATTCTGTATTGTGGACGAGGCAGCCAAGGCCAAGGAACCGGAAGTTCTCATTCCACTATCGCTGGGCGTCAAGAGCCTTCATCTGGTGGGAGATCACCAACAACTGCCTGCCTATGTCTCCTCGCAGGTAATGTGCGCTTTATTTTAGACATAATATGCATCTAATTTTGCACTTCACTGTGTTACAATGACTGAAAAGTCTCCATTATCATGGACATGTTACCATTATTGACAGTAGACCCCGGCGACTTGAACTCTTTTGACATGAGGTGCAAACATTAAAAAAGAGATTCTTGATATTAATGAAATACTTTTTGGAATTTATTATTATTATTATTTTGGAAAATATATCACTGCACGCCACTGTTTCTCTCTCGCCCACTATTTCTCTTTTATTCCCTTTTCCATTGGCAGTTTACCATATGCTCCTTCGCGTTATCTATATTCCATAAATTACACCCCTATCTGTATCTGGAAATCTAGAGTGAACAACTGATTATCTTGCCCTATAATAATCCATCAAGTTATCCCCCACCCCTATTTAGATCTTTGATTGTTCAATTGACTTAAATTTAATTTAATTTAACAGACGGCGAAAAAAAATGGTTTGAGCGAAAGCATGTTTTCGAGGCTCATCCACTGCAGCGAACTGTGGACAGGCTCCAGCGTCGTGACCCTGAATATACAATACAGGATGCATCCGGAAATCGCATTGTATCCAAACATAGCGTTCTACAATTTTGGCCTGAAGAACGGGATAGATTACCCCCGCCTGCCCGACGCCATTCCTCCCTACAGGGTGCTCCTGCTGAAGGGCAGCTCCACGGACCAGGACGACAAGGGCGCCAACAGGGAGGAGGCGCAGGTGGTGGCGCGCCTGGCGCTGGCCCTTCACACCTTCATCGGTAAGGAGTCCCTGGACATCAGCTTGTGCGTGCTCACTCCGTACAGCGCACAGAGAGACGCCATCCAATCGCACCTGCGGAGGTACTCCAGCAGGTGAGGAATACATGCCTTCCTCCATTTTTAACCTGTTGACCGGGTGGGACGCATAAATACGTCAAACGTAAACAATATCGGGTACGGGTAGGACATATGAATACGTCCTTGAAATATATGTTGCGCCCTGGAATGGGCGGGACGTATATTTTTCCAACAACAAAGGTATTAGTCATCCATACATGTCACGACATAAATTTAAGACACAGAGTGAATCAGTATCATTTCGCTATTGAGAGTGGTAGACGTGTTCTGGGTGAGCAGTACTGACTGACACGTCCTAGTGAAAGAGTCCGCGCCCGTTACAAGTTGCGTAATTAGACAGCGGACCGCCCGGTTAAAAGGTTAAACAGTACATCTCGTACGTTTCCTTTCTGTTCAACCAATTGCGGGAGAAAATCCACTCTTAATACCAGCTGTCGGGATGGAGTTATAGTAATCTACACTGTTATCGCTAATGCATTATCTTTTCTTTGTCATAGGTTGGATTGTGTTATGATTCGCAAAGTGTTTTTTACAGGGCCCAACTGGAAGTGTCCACTGTGGATAGCTTCCAGGGTCAGGAGAGGGATGTAGTCATCATATCCTGCGCTCGGAGCCAGGGACTGGGCTTCCTTCAGGACACCGGGAGGATGGCCGTAGCTCTCACCAGAGCCAAGAGGAGTTGCATCATCTGCTGCAACTCCGCTGTGTTTCAAGTAACTAAAACCAAATTTTAATTTTATTTTATTATGTCAGATATTTTCATATTACGGTTTGGTAAATAAAGATAATAATCTGGTTTCCGATGAAGGGACAAGCTCTCCCAATTATATAATAAATAAGTAAGTAATTGGGAGGCCTGGAAAAACAGTATCGGCTCTATGTTTATTAAAACCTGGCATTAGAACAACAACATGGAAATCATAAAAATTATAAACACAAAGTAATAACTTCAATATTTTGATTTGTGCTTTTTGTGTTTTCCTCTCACATTCCTCTGAAATTCCTCTCAGCACATGCTGAGAGGAGAGAAGTACGAGGTATCACACCTCATCGTAAAAGGCAAAATAGAGGATCGATAAGGTGTGGGCAGAAGGCAGATCTCCTGGCTCAAGAATATACAGGATTGGACGGGTATCAGGCCCGTTGAGGCACTGTTTAGAGATGCCCAAGACAAGGGCAATTACTCTATATGGGTGTAACTGATAGTCGACACCAGGGGGACCTGACATGACATAAACAGCAGAAGATATCCATAAAAGTATAAATAAAAATAAATCCATAATGAGCAATAAGAAATACTGATAAAAAATAAATAAACAATACTGGTGAAAAATAAGAAATTGTTCTTACCTCCTCATCCTTTAACGTCCCGAGGTTTATTGCAAATCTCTCACATATGGGTTTGATAATGATATTCATTGCATGGAAACACGTACCGCAATAGATTTACAACGCATGTATTATTTGCAGAAACGAGGCGTCTGGGCAACATTGCTCTCCGATGCCGTAACAAGGAAAATGTCACGGTCCTTGCCGTGCACCATAAAAAGTTACAAGGACGAGGAAGAGAACCGTGACATTTTCTTGGACTTCATCAAATAGACAGTCAGCTTGTGGTCCCGTGGTTAGTGTGGTGGACTCTGAATAAGAGTTTCTGGGTTACGACTCACTCTACCGCAACTTGATACTGAGTACATATTTTAAATCTCCCGAGTGAGAATAGGCCGTTGTTTACTTTAAACACAATTCCCGACACAAAGCTAATTTGGAAATTACATTCTTACTTTTGTAAAAGTAAAATAGTTTCCTCTCCAGACTCTAGTCCCGGTACCTGACTCCCTTCCCTTTAGATTACTTACAACATTTGGCACTAGGATAATAAGAAAAAGAATGTGCTGGTAGCCTGTTTCCACTATGTGCGTCTTGAGTCAGCAATCAATGTCAAAGCTTGACTTGAACGAAATAGACTTTTATTTTTGACCATTCCTGAACTCTTGGCATATTTTAACTTTTAAGACTAACCGTTTTAATTTGATATGTGCCATTTGGGAATCGTAAGCTGTATAATTCACATATGTTGACATGTTTGTTGATAATGGTAGGTTGAACCCTATTTAAACTGTGGATCTTTTAGTGTATAGGTAAAACAGGTTGCGATAATGTCTTATTACAACAGATCATAAATTTGTTATTGTTAATTTTGTTGTTACTAGTTTAACCGTTCCCTTAGGGCGTTGTGTTAGCACTGCACGGAATTTTACCGTCCGGTACTTCATTTAGCATTTTAAAACTATGAGTGGCTTGGATTGGCTTGTGCTTTTGTCCATCTTTCTTCGGATCGGTGTTCTCGATCGGTACGTGAACACGTTGCGCGTAAAATCGATCACGCTAAACTGTCGTATTCGCTTTTATTTTTCAAAACCGAACTGCCGGATGGTGAAATTTCGGACAAGCCCCCTTACGGTGCTAAAAACTTCTTGGTGATATGTATTATGTACATCATATGAAAATGTGATTTAAAAACAGGAAAAATGTAAATATTCCTAAATGTTGCTTTTATTGATCATAGTTGAGTTGAAATTCATCAATTTTGTAATGTTAGCTCTGATAAATACCTAAAAAAGAGAAAAAAAAATACATCGCAATTGCCGCCAAAGTTGGTGCAGCGATACGACCACCTTGAACGACGACTCGTGCGCTGCTAAAATGAGATCATCGGAAACAGTATGAAGCCGAGTGCGCGTGTATGTAAAGTATGGCACGCACGCATACACTGAGAAACGTTTATGTATTGGTAATTCCAGCCCCGATTTATTTTACAATTTATTTATTTCCATCGCTGCAAATCAATAACTTTATATCAAAATACTTTTATGTAAGATGTAAAAGTATTACGGAGAAACACAAAAATTCTGAGCCCGTATCTATTATAATTTATATTGAAATTGAAGACAAGTTGTAGTAAATATATATCACCAGGAGGGGAAGGTTTATGATGTCTCGAATTGATCTTACGATCTAATAATGTTTTGACTGCTCTTAGGTAATACGTTGGTATATGACACCCTTTAGGATAAGTTATCATGTCTTAACCTGTCCGGGAGTATGGCCGTACACGGTCGTCCAAACAAAACTTTCCTCAAAGGAGAATGAGCATACTTAAACATCTGCGCTTATAACTAAAACCCGGCGACATTTATTTCTAGAATAGCTTTTATACTGCCATCTGTGGTTGTATTTAAAGACTAATAATACATACCACACTTCATATTATTTTTCTATTATACCTAAAACATTTTACTTAAAACAAAGTTTGTGTGACGTCATCGTTATGACGCTGTCAAAGAAAACCCATGAATTATAACATTGATAATTTTGATAAAAATAATGTTTTACTTGTGTAAATATTTTTTTATCCAAGAAAATATGTTGCTTAGAATATGATATAAATTACGATGAGTAAAAAAAAACTCGCTGCAGAAACTCACTCACGGGCAGGTTAAATGTCACAATTATTCCAAAAGATCTCTGCATACATGTCTCAATATATCATAATAATCCCGAGACATGTGTCTGCATATTGACACAGTCAACAATGCTTAGCTTTACCTAGTAAAATAAGTGTACATAGTAGTATGTGTAAATATGTTCATTTTGTATCTCAGCTTTATGGGCACAGGTATTCCTTTTGTGAGAACTAAGAAATTTATGTAATAAAATGTGCCAAAGAAAAGCTGTGGACTCTAAATCATAACTTTTATAAGTATTATTGCACTATTCACATTTGAATTGATTTAAATTATATATTTAATGAAAAACTAGAGGTTTGTATTTTTGTTTTAATTTTTGTCATTTTAACAGTAAAAGCTCATTAATTCTAAATCTGGCTCCGCAGCGCCTTTAGCACTATATTGCTTAATGTCCCGGAAGATGTGATTCCCATTGAGGTCAAAATTATTAAATAAATATTAGTATTTTTTTATAAGATGTCTTTAAAAAAATATCACTCTTGACTGGTATATGAAACGCAGAACCTTGCCTTCATGTAATTGACAATCAAGAAAACACAGTCAATATGATGCCTTATGCATCATCGGGTGCAGATAAGGATCAAAATAATATTTTTGTGTTAAAAGGACTGAAAATCAAACAATATCTAAAATAAGTAAATTTGGATTTTTTTAAATGCAACTTCACCCATTTTAAAATTTATATGTATTCTGATTTCCAATGTTTGTATTAGAGATTTGAATTTTTCTTTTTTTGATTTTTGGAAATAGGTAAAGCTTCTGTTATTTAAATCCCTTTTTACCAACGAAATTTAAAAGTTTATTTGCAATTCTTAGATTTGCAAATTTTTATTATGTATTATAATTATTTGGTTATTAATGACGCGCGGTGCGTGCTGTCTACTCAAGACCAATTCACTAATTACTTTAATTTTAATTAATTAATCGAAAATGTTTTTCTTTATTATGTAGTTTTTAAATTTCGCTGTTGTATATGAAAAAACATTGTTAAATTCTGGTAGCATCAGAATAATCTTGTCAAGTTTTTAATATAGTATGTGTCAACCGATGACTTTCTGCTAATTTCACATTATCAGTGCCTTATATGTATTAGTAATGTGTGTGCCTTGTTATTATTATCATTATTATTATTATATGATTTATTTTATACGTTTATTATAAGCAGGTTTATATATTATTAATATAATATTTATTATTATATTAATGTACTTCGGACAGGAAAGGTATTTCTGCCCGTTCCGTCGATTGATGCTTAAGGACGGGAATGGTACCTTCTGCGCTGGCCTCATTTCAAAGCCAGAAAAGAAGAAATTACATATTTAATGTCTTTATATGAATATTTTATAATCAATCTCTTTGTTAAGGTCTTAAATATATGTACATAATTATCAAATCCTACTGCCTGCGGTCTACAGGCGTTAACAAACACCAGTCCGAAATGTGTTAGTTTGTCAATGTCACTATCCTAGCTCTCCAAAATTTGGTTTAGTCACATAAGGACCCGATTGTGATTATTGGCTTAGTCCATGTGATTTAAATAGTTTTTTATTATGGTTTAACTTACCTCGAGAGACTGAGAGTCTCAACTTACGCTTGTCATTCTTGATATTGTCCTTTTTTACAGTACCTGCTTATATAATATATTCCACTCCTGCACCCATGTTACAAGACTGATCTCCCTACCTTTGTACAATCTAAGATTAAGTTTAAAGATCCAATAAGAAATTTACGGTGTTTGAAAATGATGTGGAATGTATTGAAACAAGTGTCACAATAAATTTTAAGAAACAGTGGTACAGCAGGACCTCTATAATCCGAACGCCGAAAATTTACCCTCTGTTGGGACTAGTGGAGCGTTTCCATTACAGTACAGAGAATCTGTAGAGTATTTTATCTAATAAAACAAATATGTGTTGTGAAATTTTGAATGCATTCATAATTTTATTTTTTTAAATCAAATATTTTAGTTGATCGTGATTTATTTAATTACAAGTAAAAAGCTTTGTCTCGTAATTTACTCTGGCACAGGAATATCCACTTGGTCAGCCCATTCTAGGCATGTATTTAAGGCAGTCACCGTGCTTCAGTGGGGAATACTCGCTACTGGTACAGCATCAAATATTTCTGCAACTGGCGCAATGTTAGTGGTAGCACGGATTTCCGTTTTAAGAAGCGTGAGAGGGACAAGTGGGCGTTTGGATTACAGCGGTGTTTGGATTGGCGGGAGCTCGGATTATAGAGGTCCTGCTGTACTTACCAAGAAATGGATTTTACCACAAAGTGACTGCCGAGTAAATGAATGAAATCTAATAAGAAATTAGGATTTGTACAAAATGTGAAATATGTACATCCATAAAAAATTTATCCATACTTCTCAGGTATTGTAAAAACAGCTATATCAATACTCAATGTTTGCGTTGAATATCATATTGTGAATAATAAATTATACATCCGCCTTTCCAAGTATTCCTAGTTTAGTAAAGACATTGATTAATAAATACAAACACTGCTATTTTTATATGCGCAACTGAAAAACGTATTTGAAAACTATGTTATCACTTTGCCTAACATCTGTGGACAGAGAAATTGACCAATTGCGCCTATCTTTAATGAAGTCGGTACCTTTTTTGAATAAGTATAAAATAATTCATTATACACAATAAATCTATTGTTAAAATTAATTTTTGAAGTATGTGCCAATACCTACTAGTATTACCACCTAAAGGTCGGTAGTTGGTGGGAAAGTTACCCTATAGATGGCACTTTTGTACAAAAGCATAATTTTGCATATTATATTGAAGTATTTGGTAAAGTTTTCTGGAATGTGGATGTTTTTGTTAATTAATTTTACTCTTCAGATTATACAATAAATTTGTTTTGACTAATAATTAATTATAAACTGTTATTTTACAATACTGTTGCATTTATCTTATTTTTAAACCATAACCTGCTTTTTTACTTTTTAATGAATTGTTTTAACCAGATTATATTTATGATGTTTAGTTATATGTAAGAAATATACATCCTTTTTATTACTGAAGTTTTATTTATTTTATTCTTATCACCAATAGAGATATTCACTAAACACATCTCGGCTGTCCAAACTTAAAAGACAGTAAGGGACATTTTTTTGCAGTACGTTTTTTTGCATTTTTGGACTAAGTAGAATATTCTTAGTCCAAAAATGCCAAAAAAAATTAACTACAAAAAAATGTATTTTCCAGTCAAATTTTGCAAGAACGCTGTTAATTATTTGATTTTTGCAAGCAAAATAAGGTTCGACGTAAATAACTAACTATCTTTTGAACTGAAAGTTATATTTAAATGATTTTTTTGTGTGAAAGTGATTAATTTATTATTTAATATACACTTTGCTGTTTTTTTTTTAGCTCGCAACATTAAAATATGTAGTTAAAATACAGAAATTTACGGAAAAAAAATATTTCACATTAAAAACTACATATTGTAGTCGTACAGGAGAAAGTGACCAACTACCAAAACGAAAAATGTTCAGGAGGACCATTTAAGTCACTATTACTTGGCAAGAAAATAAACACCAAATCAGTTAGTAATTTTTAACAAGTCAATATATTACACTTCCAAGTTTAAAATCCTTTGGGATGTTTTCAGGGCAATATTAAGCTAGTCAGATATCAAATAGTCAATGATCACGTTTTTGTAAAACAATGCACTTGGTCACTTTCTCCTGTATGACTACGATATGTATTTTTCATTCAAGTTTTTCGTAATTTAGGACAAATATTTTTTCACTTACTTATAAAAGAAATGCAAACAAATCAACAGTGGGTCTAAGTATTATCAACAATTCATTTTCCCAAGTTATCATTAATAAGAGTCGGCAGGTAGGTAAATTCTTCGACATGTAACGATAACCGTTACTTAACACATATGTATATACAGCCTTTGTTTAAAATTTTCCACACCCCAGAACTGATTTGTATAAACAAGAGTTTTGAAAGCTTTCAATTTTTACAAATAATAACTAATATGTATTTGTTTTGCTTTTTATACACTTTGTTCCTTGGCGGGCCTGATACTTAGATGCATTAGCTCTTTTTTATACAGTTTTTATTTTATTTTTATAAATGTCTTTACAAAAGCCTGTCATCGATGCTTAACTGTTTTATGAACAAAATAGGATTAAACTGGTAAGTAGTTAGTATTACCGACAGAGAAGTGATTTCCAACATTTATAAAAAGCCAATTATTTTATCTGCACCGAGTAGAATTGAAACTGAACGATAAAAATAATTAGCCAACTTGATTAGGAGAAAAAAAAAGTTGGTATTATTTCGGTTTTCATACATTAAAAATGGAAGTGCTACTTGCTTAAGTCTCGATAAAGAATATTGGCGAGAAAAATTGAATCTAATAGCTGTGATTCGAACCATCATGAGTAATTACACTTTCTTCCAACAGATGTCACTAGCTTCATTAAAACCTAATACTTCAAAGTAGATACTAGCACAGACTAACTAATTTATATAGATACTAGGTATACACTTGGGTCTGTTTTTATGCGGATCTTTTTTGTGTGATTTTGAAGTTATTCGAATTTCAAATGTAATAGAACCTATCCCTTATTTTTGTATGTAGTTCAAGTCTTTTTTATGCAAATTCTCATAAAAAAAATCTAATGTGAAAATAGTGTTACTTCCACCCAACACGACATGCTTAATTCAGCCACTAGATCAGGGGATCATTTTCACTTAAAAAAAATATTATATTAAGAACATATCGAAAAAATATTATATTATAAAAAAAAATATTATATTTTAAAAACATATTAAAAAAAATTATATTATAACATAACTTATCGACATATACTAGATAATTTAGAGAATGAGACATTAACTGTACCTGAAGTTTGGAAAAGTAAACAACTCCTGGATCCTTCGTTTACTCAAGCATTCTCACCGTACACTTCATAAAATTTTCAGCAATTATTGCTAATAATATGTGAGCGAAATTTCCCCCCTTCGCCGACAAAAAATGCGATTTAATAGTTTTGGGAAAAAATATTAAAATAAGTGGATTGAATTTTCCGAGGCGTCGACATTTTTAAAATTTAGGGATATCAGTCTAGAAAAACTACCGTCAAATATTATTTTCACCAGTCATTAAAAATAAAAATCAATACAACGCATTATGTTTAGGTTGTTATTACCTAATGTATATACGGTAATACTTCTATAGCACTTGCCTACAATTTGTACTGCAAGATTTATATGTATTTTTAAAATCAACTCAAAGTATGATTGATGATGTGATGAACATTAGGAGAGAATAGGGGAATACCGGCCATGTTGGCAAAAAGTGTAGTAATATCGGAACTCACCATGGCAGATATCATGACCTGTCAAATTTGGTAATGTACATATTATGAATTAATTTTATTTTCATTTTTCGACATATTTCTTTTGTTAACATAAAAATCTTAATACATTCCTTTCCACACTACATCAATCTTTAGTAATTCCCTTTGAAGTAGATTATGGAACGAATTTTTCCTTCCGTAATATAAACATACACCTTTCTTGATAACCTTCAAGTAATACCTGAAACATCACTTTATACCCAAAGAATCTTCACAATCTTTTGATTCACTCCTTTCGTCCTTTTCTCAGTGACTCCTGTTTCCTCTCCCTTTACCTTCCTCTTCTGTTACTGTTTTGGTTGGATTGAGAAAAATTACTTTAAAGCAATAAGCAAGATATATGTACTTAGTTTATTAAACAAGACATTAAAAAATATTGACTTTTTTTAAAGTTGATTAAATCGTCTGTACTGTACTAGGTTCTTAGAGTAATATTTTTTTTAATAAATACTTCTTATTTGGCTATATTTTGACACATGAGTTATGCTTATTTATTTAATGTGAATTTGTTGAATAAATAAAATAACTCAATAAAGTCATACCACTTATAGATTCATAATAACAGAAAATTAGGTGTTTGTTACACAAAACAAACGTAGCGATCTTAAAAAAGTACAAAGACTCTATTGAAACGTTTCAACTTAAGCTTTCAGTTTTGACTCATGTAAAAATTTCGGTTTTTCCAGTGAACTGTCATGTTTAGTAATCATAATTGTAGCTATTTATTTATCTTAGTAGGAAAGTACAACGACCGGCATTCACTCGTTCTCCCCTGCTCGTTTTGCTTATATGAGGTTATACGGAAGCATTTCTTTTTCTGTGGTCTTCAAAATAAATAATACGATAGTATTTAAGTGCTCCACCGTTCTTAAAAACCAATTTGTGTGGTTTCGTGTTTCTCTGAGTGTAGTTTTAAAATTTGTTAATAAATCGGTGCCAATTTTTTTTGCATTAGACGTCGACACACAACAGATTTCAAGATCATGTTCCTTTATCCCGCTAGTACTTAACACGAAAAAAAACATCGGCTATTTCCCTGCCAACGTAATACACTCCGTCTTCCGTTTTTAATAAATTATAGTCAATTTTCGATTTTATTGAAATATTGTACAAACAGGGACTATTAATGGGAAATGGCTAGTGATGAAAATAATTCTTTCGTATTAGTGATTGAGAATGAAATCAAATATTCAATTTTTAAAATTGATCCCTTGTCCCGATTGTTTTCGAATGAATTCATCGATTAGTCGTCACCTCGATCATATTTCGACATTTGATAATTAATCATCAAAGAATGAAAGAGAAAAAATCGAATATGCGCTTTTGGAATAATGGTTTTCAATTTTTTTCTTCATTGTGTTACGAAATTATTGGTTTAAATTATTCGGTGTGGGCCGGAAACACGGTGCACGCGCGAGTTTTCCGCCGCGTTTTTCTTTTTCAGATTTCGGAATGCACGAAACTCATCTACATTCTTAAGCCAAAAATGGTCAAAGACAAACTTATATGATATTTTATTTGCCACAATTTTAATTATTTTTTTTTCTTCTATGAGATCGATATTTTTTATTTTATTCTTCTTTTTAATGGCTTTTCACCCATCTTGGGTGTTATAGCCAGTGTCGAGTTATTTTTATTTGAACTTGAAACCTGGTATAGTGAAAATTAACTGCACCTTCACCTCCCTTTAAATAAAAATCAATGAAAAATATATCAAAATGTATTTTTGCTATTGTTTTGGATAATGATATGATAAAATAAAACTTATTTCTTGACACCTTCATAATTAATAACAAATTGCTGATATTGGCTTGATATTTTTAGCGGTTTTCCGGTAATTTTCCATACCGTGGATACTGCTACTGGGAACCCGGGGTGTATGGGGGGTATGGACGATGGCCCGCTCGCGCTTACTAAATTATATCTCGTATAAGATTGGGTCAGCTATTACTGGGCGCTGCTGATTGTGGTAGGTCGCGTTTAAAATAAAACATTTGGCTATTTGCCCTTGTAGAAAAATAGTGAGTCGGATTCAGGGAGCTTATAAATAGATGATCACAGAACTAGCGGACGCCGGTGCTGTGACATCACAATAATTGCGTGCCCTACCTGAATGCAATCAGTCCTTATCTCCGATGCTCGGAGCGAACTGGAACAGACCAACAGACACTGTGGCGTAGTCAAACACTCGACTTTATGTATGTATCAAAATATAAGATTTTAATGAATGCATTAACGTCCATGCTCATTTTTAATCAAATACACGAGTTCAGCCATTTAAAATTTGTTCGGGTAATAATTTTTCTTATCTCCCATTCTCTCTCTCCTTTAAAAGAGGCTTGGTGGGTTATTCCTTTAAATAATGTAAAAACAACATTATATATTCGCACGTACATATGTAAATCATATTAACGCAACCCGATTTATAGTTGTGGCAAGAGAGACATTTTTATCTCCCGACAAAGACGAATTTATAGTGCAATGCGAAAATATTTTTATTCAGAGTATGTCCCAACTACTCTTACAAGTAAATCACTGAACAGAATTATTCAAGACGTATTCTCTTCCCAACCCTTAATATGATTTTAACGAGTGAACTGCTTGCGTATATTTTATGCTCGAGTCTTTTTTTTCCGCTGAAAGGAATAAATGCTTACAATATTTCTGCCTTAATCATAAAATACACGTAAATATATCGAGTTCTTGGTTTAAAACATCATTAAATATATGTTTTAAATTTTAAATTCACCTTTTCTACTTTTGTCATTTTTCTTTTATCGTGTTTGTATCGCCACTCGACAAAAAGCTCATTAGTCTGGAAAATTACATACTGGAGCTTTCCTAATAACACAAACATAACATGATTTTTTTATTTTATCGGTCCCTATAGAAGAGGCCTCGATGGTAATGAAGCCTTTCGTATTTGAAAAAAATGCTTGTTTTCAAAGTTATTGAGTACCGTAAAGTGGGTATACTTTGCACCATGGGTGATACTTTGCACCACCTTCTGTAAAGAAATTGTAGAGCTGGTCATCTCTGATACATGTCATTTTTCATTCTACTTTCTATTGTTTCTGATAGATGGCACTTCAATCTACTTTTTAGTTTACAGAAGTAACAGTCGGTCGCTATTGCTTCAATGCGTTTTTCCTGTCCGAACGTAAAGAAAGTTTTCTGTCTGAAAATTGTGTCCGAAAAAATCCAGTGGAATCAGTATACTGAAACTAGTTACAACAAGCGAGTGGTCTCTAAATCGTAGGTAGATAGGCCCTGCTTTTCTCAAATGCTGTATTTTTTAGTTACATTGTCAAGTTTTTGTAAAAATAATATTTTTTTAAGAACTGACTTGTATTGACCACATTTGGGGTAACATTGCACCAAGTGCAAAGTATCCACAAAAGGCCATAGTTAATTGATTTGATGAAAAGTCTTAAAACGGCTAATACAACTTGACATGTTTGCTAAATATCTATAGGTTTTGTGTACTTACTTAATTCCTGATGGTATATTTTTTTCAAAAATGTCAAGAACACACAAACAGCGGCCTTATGCCAGACGATACTGCGATTTTACACCGAAGAGAGTGGAGCAGTGTTTGGAGGCCATTCGAAATGGTACAATCAGTCAAAGAAAGGCTGAAGAAAATCCCCAGAAGGACGATTAACTATAAGCTCAAAGGTCAGCACACAAAACCTGTGGGAAAACCTCCGATATGTGACAAGGGCGAAGAGCAATCCTTCGTAAACTGCATAGTAGACATGAGTGAGCACGGTTTCCCAGTGAGTGTTTTTAACATTCGCTACATTCTAATAGCCTATTCGGATAGATTTGGCAGAAGAGTACGAATATTAAAGAACAACGTACCATGCTCTGAATGGATAAGATCATTTTTGCAAAGACATAAAACCTTGACTGTTGCTAAAACTAGTCAGTTGCTTAATCGGTTGCCATTAAAAGCGTATGACGATGACGTGCGCCAGAGTTTTCAACAGTTTTTGGAAGAAAACAGATTCAACCTAAAGAATTCAGTCTTAAAACGCAGGAAAACGATACCGATAGAACCAGGTAAGAGCATTGCTCACGATCCAAATGTCGAAATGAACGTCGACGAGACACAAATGCTACCTGAACCAACTACATCAATGATCTCACCTTTCGCATCGAAACTTCCAGCATATCTAGCATTAACTGATTATAGTTACCACGGAAGCTTTGAGGAAGAGGGAGAAGAACAAAAACGATGACTGAAACCAGTTATCGTATTTGTTCTTCCGTTTCATTAGGACCAGTAAAAAAGAAGGTGGGAGAATATGTCGTATTTCATTATGAAGGGGAAAAATTTCCGGGACAGATTTTGGAAATAAAGAAAGACAGAGCTGTTAAATCCATGCAGGAGAGTCTCAAATCGTGGAAGTGGCCGATGAAGGATGACTTTCTTCAATATTCTTGGAAGGATGTAGCGGGTTCCATAAAAGAACCGAAAATGCAATCCAAAAGAGGTTTCTTTACCGTCCCGGAACTTGACCATATTTAGACCTAATTTAATTTTAATTCCTATTACCTATGTAGTACGATATGTTTTAATATCCACCTTTTATTTTATATAATTTTAAACCTCCAGTATTGAAAAAAAAAACATTTTTGTTAGATTTTTCAATATTTTTTAAAAAAAATTTCTATCAAGTGTCTTATTTTTCCATAATTATACAATATTATAATCTGCATTTAGTGAACTGTGAGCCAAAACCCTTCATAAAGTGCAACAAAACTTGTAGGATAGCCTTTACTTTGCATCAATTTGGATTCTAGTACGAAAAGTGTAGAGAAAATATCATGGTGCAAAGTTGTACTTTACCCCGGGATACTTTGCACCAAAATGTAAATATAAAAAAAAAATACAGGCAAAATAGATAAAAATTTAAAAACATATCACACATGTTACAGGTATATGTGTTATTACATTGCAATAGTTGAAACCTCAGAAAAGGTAAAAAACCTGATCTAAATAGACAATTTTTTGAAAAAATGCAATATTTTGGTGCAATGTATACCCACTTTACGGTATCTTTACGATGATTGTGGTTAAGCTGTAAAGGTGTGCTGGTGTTATGTTTTGAAATTTTTCGATGATTTTCCACCCGTAAAATTTAATCTAATTAATGAAAAAGAAGAAAAAATACCCCTCAAAATAATAATAATATATTGTCACGATAGAGAAAAAATCTATGAATCTATGAAAATGAATTGTAGTCCTAGCACATTATAATCAAATGAGCATTATTGAAGGCATGATTTTGCTCATGTCATTAATTCCATTCCAAGTCAGAAACCCTATAATCAGTGTGCTAGCCATTACTATTCCCTGAATTATATACTGAACATTAAATACTACAAAATATCGAGGGTGTGCCAGCTCAGAGTACAAGCTATTATAATATCATATTTAAATTAAACGCGTATAAACGGTTTAATAGTTTAGTGGCCGACAGTTACAAAATGATGCGACACGTAATACGCGTATAAATATAATGTGATATCATGTAATGCTGACTTCATTAAACACAATTTCTGTCACAAGTTTTTTTCACACTACTAATTTCATTTTTTATTTCCATTTAATTTTTTTCTCTAATTTCATAACGCCATGAAAAACGTCTACGAGACAACAAAAAATAAACAGTTTTTTTCTTCTTCTGCTTACCCTTATCCACACTTATGTGCATAGGGCACTGTAATACTTAAATCGTATTAACGCAATGTTATCTTGATTGTTGCTTACATGGATTACCATTAATCATAATCCTGTATTTCAGATAGCAATCCATTAAACAAAAATCCATTAAGCACTCAATTAAACAAAAATTAGGGTGAAAAATCACAAATATTTATTTTGGCTCCCTCTGAGATCGAACTCGGGGCCTCCAGTATGGTAGCTTAACGTGATAACCATTTTCTTGCATAGGTGGACCACTCAGATTTGCACCTACAAACTATCAGAGGGTGAGGACTTGTCGCTTGTTTTAAGATTTTCATGAATTTTGATAATCTCTTTTTTGACGACGAAAGAGGAGATTCCGTTTACCTTATTTTCAAATTTTCAGAAAACGTTAAATGTTGAGCAAGTTTAAACGCTTCCGGGCCGTAAAATGGGGCTTCCTTGGCGCGCCATCAAACATGGCGTCGGTCAAAGGCCGGCACTAAATGAAAGTATATAAAGCTTAAAAAAAGCATAATAAAAAAATCATAATTAAATAATCATGATTTCATCCCCTACCCTATTTCCCTCCCCCCCAACCCTTTGAAATACTCAGATTGACGCGCTTTTGCGAAATTAACAAGTGATCTTTAGAACATTTTGAGTGTGCCCAAATACTTGTTCACAGATCTAGAATTTCTCCAATTAGGAGATATTTTTTACATTATTTTTTGACATCTCAACATGGTATGTGAAAATCATAAAATCCAGAAATCGGACCTCACACACAAATGGAAAGAGTCTCTGATTAATAAAAGATTTCCTCATCCCACCATAGATGGCTATTGTAAACTCGCGTATACTAATTTACGAGTTTGATCAACATATCGAGAAGTTTCGAAAATTTAAGTAGTGTGGTTGTCAATCATGGGTAGAATAAGCCCTATTAATGACCAGACTTCCATATTCTTCTTCATCTATGTTGAAATGTCAAAAAATAATTGGAGATAATCCAGATTTGTGAACAAGTATTTGGTCACGCTCAAAATATTGTAAATGAATTGACTGTTCAAATTGTAAGCTAAAATAATATAAGAAGTGATCACTTTTCTATTGATTTGTGTGTTGTGATGTATTATATTTTCTGGTACTTTCCTTTCCATCCTCTAAAACAGGGGCTCTCAACCTTTATGTTTTCCAGAGCACATTCTAAAATATCGATAGGGTGGCGGACGCCACCTATTTTTAATCGACTTATTTTTAAGTAGGTACCTACTGTCAGCAAAGGAACCACTCATACATACAATATCGCAAACATACGAACGTATTTAATAAACTTTGACACCCAAAAAATTTAAACTGACAAAGAAATAAAATAATTCACATTTTAAATTAATGTTTATGAAAGAATTCTGTCTGTCGAATAGTGGCGGACACATACGAATCGTTCCGCGGGCGCCATGGTACCCGCGGGCAGGGGGTTGGGAACCTCTGCTCTAAAGTAAAGGTTTTTCCTAGAAAACGTACACATTTCGAATAACGCTCGTGTGAGTTTGAAGAAAAGGGTTCACGTTGTTTATAGATGAGTCATAGTGACTCGTATTACTAGTGAATCACTTCGACCACGTGCAGTAAACTCCTGTTACTCTGCTGTATATTTGTATGCTAGATGGCTCCCCTCTCTGTCTTGTTCGGATAGTTTCCTCTCAGGAAGCCAGCCGAGTATTTCGTAGAAACTCCCACAGGGATCGGAGGTAAGTGCCCATTACGTAGCTCCTACCATGTAAGCATGACGTCTTTACAAAAAGGTCATATATGGTAGATATACCATATAATCTCTTTGCGTTTTTACCTGATGATACGAATATAGAAGCATAGGTCAACCCATAAATTTGTATGGTATTTTATTGGAGTGTAAATAACATAGAAAATAAAGGTTTTTTTGGTGTTAAGTAATTAAATAATTCAAGTCAATCAACATTTTCAGCACTAATTTGTAATTTTAAAAACATATCTCAACTTGTTAGTTCGTTAGATGTACAAAGCTGGTAATTGATTTTTTCTAATTGATTTTAAAATTTACAGACACGAAGGTCTGTTCTATAAAAATTCATGACGGCTGGTTTCAACAATAAGAAAATGCGATTGTGTTATATTACTCATCTTCGATCTATCGTGATACCTTTAGCAGAGATATCCCATATGTTTGACTTGTTCAGCGATTAAATCTATGAATGCGTCTAAGATGAAATGAAAAAAGAATAATTATTTACGTTATTAATAAGATCGACTGTAAAACTGACGTTTCTTAAACAATCGAAAGCATACAAAGAATGCAATAAAAATATAAATATTCCAATCACTAATTGTCGTCGAAACTCTTGGAAAGCGTAACGAAACTGGTTTACGATTACATTGATTTTAAGCACCCGAGATATAGGGATACAAATGATAGTTTTATCATGATAAGTGTATGATACAGACAGTGCGGATCGGCCTAAACTCTTTTTTATGGACCATCCCATGTTTATTAAATTGAGGGTTGGTTGTTTATCGTTAAAAGTTTATTAAAAAGTTTTTCTTACATAAATATACAAATTAACACTTCTCAGTATCTCATCCATAATTCATTTCTCCCTGTTTATAATACCAGATTACCATACTAACCCTTTCTAATGCATTATTCATGAATATCTCGTAATAATTAACCAACTAATTTTTCCATTCAACTCAGTGGAAATTCTTAAGACGGCCACGAATAATAAAATCGGTACTAATAATATACGACTATATTGAGAACTTTTGGGAAATTTAAATCAACAAATTTAATTGTGTTTTTTTATTTATTATTTATTATGGAGCGGATAGTTGCAGAATTTCAGCGTTCGTCGTCTTATTTAATGCTTTTAAGTATAAGCTCCATATTCTTCCAGAAAAAATGACAAATACTATCTCGTTAGATCGTCAGAAGTTTATGCTTTCCGCCCCGTAGTATTTCTTTACTCCTCTGTAGACAGTACTTGCTACCCGGAGAGCATGAGTAAGAGAAGATATTTCCGTGCTCAAGTGTCCGTTAACGAGTTCGACTCTTCACTGGGACAAAGCGACAGATACAATCCTACATTCTAATATGAAACATCCACATGTTAAAGCGCGCACTAAATCAATTCTGGATACTCAACGGGCGGACATAATCCCACTTAAATTGAAAAGACTTAGGTACTTGTACTTACTGACAAACCGCTGTATTCAAAGACGCCGTATTTATAATCTAAAGGGGTCGGGGGATATAGCTTAATTTTCTATTCGTATAACATATTTTAAGATATATAGCATAAAACATATTTTTGTCTCTACTATTAACTTTTGTCTCGATAACGCAAAGGAGTCTTTTATTAAAAAGAGAATTTTCCCATTGTTTTAGAATTTTTTTCAGTATTACAAAAAAACACGAAACACAAACCGATAATGACGTCATCTTAATTTTTGACCTATCCCCGCTCTTTGATTGGCCGATATGGGTCAGAAGGCAAGTTCCATGAATATGGCGGAATTTTAAATACAACCCTGTTTTTAAGTACTTTTCAGCAGGGTTTTCAAGTATGTATGTAATTATTTTAAACAATAAAACCCACAATTGGCATTCCGATAGAATTTTTATTTTAAAATCTTATAAAATTGGATCTAGCGGGTTTTGAAACTAGGCGTCACATATACATGTATTAGTACTCAGTTTAGCACTAAAAATATATAAAATCTGCGTTCATATTAAGAATGCAGATTTAGGACTTGAGATTAGGATATTACACAAAAAAAACAGTAATAATAAATAAAATAAATAAATAAAAATATTACAAAAAACATTCACGTAAATTTGAATTTTTTTCTTAAATCTTTCGAATCAATTTTATTCTAAAGGTTTTGAGAAAAAACGCACACAAAAGTTGCGCATTGGAAAAATTCCCTCATGATAAATGACCACTTTGTAGAATGCCCACGCAGAAAACGGTGTAAACGGAAATAAGCTCACGTGCAATATTATATTAATATTAGGAAAAGTTATTACTACTCAAAATTGAAATACGCCTGAATCACTTCGAGAATATTTAAATGAACGTTTAAAAAAGAGGAAACGGGAGAAACATTCCAGAAAATAAAATTTACATATTGAAATTTAATGTAATGTAATCTGTATAATGTGTAATATTAGAATTTGGTTTGTAAGAACAGAATAGTTATATTTTTAATAGATTATTTTTAGCTTTTTAAATTAATGTATTCTATTTGTAAAAAAAAAATAAACCGTATTTTTTCTCTGTGCGTAATTTTTTTTAACACCTGTACATCGATTCCATACAGAAGTTAACATTTTAGATACGTTGTATAGATAGTATTCATTTTACTTATAATCAGTAAAATATCAAATATTGAATGATTATTTTTTGGTAACTTTAACTTTCTGATAAGATTTTTTTTAAAAAAGAGAAATATTTGTGTTTTTATTATTTACACAAATATTTCAATTTCATACTATTTCTGTAAGCCTAAGCGGGTCATTATTAGAAATAGGTATCAAATTGAGTGGATTCGAACCGAGAAACTCTGACTTAAGAGTCCGCGACACTAATCACGGGACCACAACCCGACACAACATGAATAAACAACTGTCTAAGTTATCAAAAATAAAAGTCCAGAAGTACTGTTCAAGTAGTCCTTTACTCTGTAGGCATATCGTTATCTTCCGTATGGTATTCCAGACTTCTATGATTCCTTTATCTTTAAACCTTAACAAAAATTCAATTTACTCGTAAAACAAACAAAAATTTGACATAAATTGTATTTTATATTTTTTAATGAGTTATATCTCTGGTTTCTCTTAAGGCCCAGTATTCGTTAAGTCGCAATTTAATTTTCTCTAAATCCAAGTAACATTTAACTTTTTTTTAAAACCCCGTTTTTGCATTGAAAAAATAAGTTTTCTCCGAAATAATTTTATGGTTATGAAAAAAAGGTTACTGAAAGGAGTTTAAAAAATAATAAAAATATTTTTCTATTATGTATTCTAAAAATATCCAATTTACATTATTTTAAAATATCGGCCGTGGAAAGACGTTTCAGCGTTTATTTCAAGTAGACGGATAATACTATTTATCTTGAAAGAAAGAAGATCTCGTACGGAAACACCAGATTATCCGATTCATCGAGCTTGACATACTTCGTATTACCAAGTTCATTAACATTAGGATTTCCCCACAAAATCGTCTTGAGCCAACCAAGAATATTCCTCGGGTTCATACATATGTATAGTCGTCCATTTCTTTATGTGGTTGTCAATCACGGGTTGCATGGCGAATGTTACACAGTGTTTTCTCTCTCTAATATTTATTGAAGGAAATATTCGCAAACTCAGAATTAATTCGCCCGGCGACCACCGGTGAGGTGACATATCTGTTTTTAAATAATGTATAATATATTTTTTAAACTCATTACCTTTCAATAAAATAAGTATCAAAACCATTTCATTATTTCGAAGAAAAACTTTTTTTTTTAAATGCAAAAACGGTATTATAATAAAAAAATCAATTACGTAAAATGTCACCTGGATTAAGATAAAATTTATTTGCGACTTACTGGGCCTTAATATTACCCTAGATTGGCGCACGAAGCGCAGGACTGACAAGCTTATTATCTTATTATCACCTTGCCTATGTATTTAACGATTAAGATAACGCTGCTGGACACAAGGCAGTGCCATTTTCACCATGGTGCGAAAAAGGTTAATAAATATACACACACATACTTATATACATATTTATATATATATATATATATATATATATATATATATATATATATATATATATATATATATATATATATATATATATATATATATATATACATATATATATAAATATATATATATATATATATATATATATATATATATATATATATATATATATATATATATATATATATATATATATATATATATATATATATAAATATGAGTACCTCTTTATGTAGGTAGGTACATCTTAAATCATTTCTGCATCTCTTCATGTATTACAAGAAGAAATAATATTTATTTATTCTTTCCGGAAATACCTCTCAAGATAAATAAAATCATGACATAAATCAATTTGTATTTCAGAAAATTCAAAATATACACTTCAGTAATAAATCGTTTAGCGCTTTTTAAAGTTTATTATTGAGAAAAAAAAACGTTTTAAATTCTATTAATAATCCGTTGTATTGAAATGGCCACTTTCCGGGTTTTACATTTTCTTCATACTCTCTTAACCACAAAAATGCTATAAAATTTATTTCCAATGCGTTGAATTTTAAATAGATTATTTGAAAGCGCTTGAAATACTAGATAGATAGATATTACGAATCATTTTCTAGAATTCAAGGTTCTCTTGTAAAAAAATATATATATAAGAGTAGACGATAAATTATGCTACTCAATTTTATTTATTTATTAATTTGATTATTTAAATAACTTTATAAATGTTATTTAGATTCATTTGTAAGCCATATATAATATATATCCTTAGAACACTTACTTTCCATCATATCATCTTTTAGATCTCCCACCTCTCTCCCTCAACTTCTTACCCGATCCAACCTATGTGATGATATGGTAATATGTAATATATAATTTGTTATATCGTATTCATACAGGATATAGTGACCAAGTGTCATTAAATATTTGATATCTTACTAACTTAATATTGCCCTGAAAAAAATCCCACAGGATTTAAAACTTGAAAGTATGATATATTGACTTGTTAAAAATATCAAACTACATTGATGCTTATTGTGTTGCCAAGCAAAAGTGACTTGAATGGCCCTCCTAAACATTTTACGTTTTGTTAGTTGGTCACTTTCTCCTGTAAGACTACGATATGATCCAAAGTGAGTTCTCGTCAGCTTCTATGGTCGAGTTGAGTATTACTAATTATTTCAAATGAAAACATGATTTTCAATGTTTATATGTTGAAATGTCAGTATATAAATTACTCCTAAATGAAGAAACACAGATTAGTGAACAAGGATTTGAACACTCTCAAAATGTTGTGAATGTGTACTTTGCCTATTTATTAGTTTTATATGAAAAGTAAGCAAAACGGCTTCCGTAAAATATACACATGATATTATTGTTATCCGGATACAATAAAAAATGTGGTTAATGTCAAAATTTTAAACATCAGTGTTTTTATCAGTTAGTAGTTATGTATGTGAGTTGATGTTATTTGGAAAAATGATAAAAACATCATCGGATAATTATTTTACAAAATGTGTGAAATACTTTATGGTAAATTTATATCTGACTATAGTTGTTAAGTCAAACGCAATATTTATTTACTATATCCTGGACTGGTATCTGATTCACCAACTTAACTAACCAAAAACAAAAATATAAATAAAAGATATTACCGCATCAATCAAATGCTGTGATCTATGTACTATTGGTTGCAAATAAGGGTAAAAAATGATAATATAAACAAACTAGTACAATATTTTGAGTGTGTCCAAATTTTTGTGTGTCCAAAAAAAACACAGAAGTTAAGTAAGCTTCTTTACATCTCACCTATAGATGTCTCTAGTGAAGTTCTAGTGATTCAAGAACAAGGTTTCTAAATTGGTTTATATATATAGAACTTCCAAGAATTTGAGTAGTGTGGTTGTCAATAATGGGTAGAATTGGTGAATGTTACACGTGTGTAAAGTGATCACTTAAACCAGCCTATGACGGTCGTCAGCCCCGTAAATGCCCAGACTTCCATATTCTTCTTTTCTATTCTATTCTTCTTTCATCTTTGATGAGATGTCAAAAAATAATTTGAAAATAACTTCTGTAATTGGAGATAATCCAGATTTTGTGAACAAGTATTTGGACACACTCAAAATGTTGTACACAGAAGTTATTTAAATCAAGATTATTATGATTATCCTAATATCTATCAAGTAGTCTTTTGAGATGGTAATATGGACAATAAGTCTGGGTATTCACGGGGCTCACGACCTGCCACTAGCTGGTTCAAGTGATCACTTAATATACTGTGTAACATTATTCAAATTTGAAAAGTTTAACAAATATAAACATGCTTTAATTGAAAAGATCAACTGATTTATTTTTGTAAAACTTTGTCTGTGAGGTATAAGATTATCCCTGTAAATATCTAGACTTCCATATTTCATGTCAATACACTTCTTCATCTTTCTATAAATCTTAATATGAATAATCTATTTTCAACTTGATATAATTCAAATATAAAAATAAAACACTTTTATACACCACTTTTGAGTGAGTAAACACGATTAGTTTCGAGAACTTAAGATGTTCTCATCAACAGGTGAAAATACAAATTGACTTCATGAGAACATTAGCAGTATTTGAAACTAGTCATTTTTAAAACATATAAATAAACCCAAAAGTTGTTATTTTTATATTTAAATCATCATGTTACTTATTCCACTAAGTTAATGCCAAATCAAAAAACCGATATAATTCAGTTATTCCAGTTTATCTTTCATTCTATTGATGTAATAATAATGAACGTTACAAGGTTTAAAAATAATTTTATGACGCTGAAATATATGTCTGTAGTTGTACGTGGTTGTTAAATGTTACATTGTAGCCCTTTCAAGTTTACGACTGATCGGCCGGCGATGTTGATTTCCCGCCCTTTCGGGCTTTGTTCAATAGTAAAGTTCAAGCGAGACCCGCTCCGATGGCCTTTTAGGCGCCCATGTACCTCACCGACGTGTATTTACTTCACCTGCCCGCTCTACAGCTGTGTACGTGTACATGTGAGCGTGTAACGAACAAGGCTTCGGGGGCGTTTTTACTTGACCTGAGCGGATATTTTCCCAACCCAAAACACTAAACCTTGCGGACCAAATTGCACACCACTTCGTTTCCAAAAATGGCCGACTGAGTTTCAGTCGTTTTATGCGGGGAAAATTTCCGCGATCGAAAATGTATTTAAGTGTCACTTTTTAATAAGGAAATAAAATAAAAACACGAATATTTCATTAATAAAGAATTTTTACGTCAAAAATAATTCTAACATTTTCCATGTTCCCTTACAATAGTTGTGTATTTAATGGATTGATCAGATTTGATTATCTTTATCAATCAAATTGATTTATACAACAACAACAAAAACATATTTTTGCAAATATTTGTTAATTTAAAAAATAACATTTAGTACCTATTAATGTTACATAAATATTTTTTTATCACAAACAGAAGCACATGATTTTAGAGATTCTTTTAGTCAAAAAGTCTGATACTAATGAAAAATTCGATTTTGTCGTAAATTTTCACAGCGGGAATTGGCCCAGATTTTTAAATTTTCTGTTTGTTCCTCAAATAAACTACGTCCACAGACGTATTTTTTAAAATCTTAACGTTTATTTTCTTCACAAAAAGAGAATGTCGCCGAAGTTATGTTGTCATGTTTCCGTCTGGTTATTTAATGTGACTTTTCCTCCATTTTCAATCGAGATAATGTCCAAATTTCGGCCGCGAGAAAAGTCAGAGGCGCGCGCGGCGCCTGCGCACGCCACAGCATCGCGCATCGAGCGCGCGTCGGACGACAGTTTGGTGCGGACAGTGCGCGTCACGACCGGGCTGTCGTCTCCTCCCGCTTTTTCTAAAAATACTTTGTACCACTTTACAATATTCCGCAAATGTCAACCGACAATTCCCGTGAAATTACCGTGTAATGAGTGCGTTCATTTAAACCGGACGACAGTCTAGGAACAAAATTAAACAGCTGACACCGACAATTTTTACAAGGAGCGAGTGTAACCTTTTATTAAGGTAGGCACGTTTGACATCGAATTGTATATTTTTTTTACCCGACAGGTAGCTATATTTGGATTTATTATTATTTATTACCGCGAACGCTACGCCCCCCAATAAATCGCCAGCCCCTCGACAAGCGACAGAAATTGCCTTTACGACTTCCAAATTGAGCGGCGCGGGGAGGAAAATCGATTACACTCTTTGTTACAAGAAAGTTTCGAGGACCTCCTGGGGAGCCGCTCATTCACACTTTACAACAATTCGGCGGAGGGTGGTGCGGTCATTATCAATTAAGTGGTAAAGTAGCCCGAGGTGGCAATCCAACGACGTGTTCGCGAAACTACCTAATAATTCACCGAAACGTTCGTGTCAACAAACTTTTTCCACGTATACTTCAACTAGAAGTGTAGCGTGTAACTTATTAATATTACATAAAAACATGAATTTTATATTTGGTTTACATGCTTAGCGTTTATTTTATAAATGATACTGTTTTATTCTTTTTCTTTTTCTTTTTAATTTATTGTATTTACACGTGCTATTAAACGACTGAACAAAGAACAACGAGGTATTATTTTATATTGATTGTGTTTTCACTCCAAATATTAGACAAGCATTTTGATATTTTAATATATTTACAGCCAATAGGATCGAATATATATTTATCATAAATATTAGCAACAAAAAAATATTTATCAATTTAAAACAATTGTTGGATTGTACTAGCATTAAATTTTGGGGAATATGTTTTTTCGCATTTTTCGTCTGTCGTGTTATTCCCACAGCTAAAATAGAACTATTATTGCCCGAAGTCAGCACTATGATATGTCATTGTCGCGACAAAGTAAACATGTTTTTCTCAAACAGAAAACTGCACTTATGCAAAATTATAAGAGCAAACGAACGGAGAAAGCAAACAGCCGAAGTCAGCGTTCTTCTTCTTTATTCGCGCCCAATGGTGCATGGGGAAATTGTTGTGCTCTTACTGTCAATGAAATAAAAATAATCATGCTAGGAGAATACAATCCCATAGTAATCTTGCGTTCCCGGTTTTACAAAAATTCTAACCCCGAATGAGACAGATGAATTTCCGCATAAAACATTTATTTATTTTTTCTCGTCAAAATAAACATTAAAAAAAATATATAAAAGCGCATTTTTTTAGTACAGCACAAATTTTAAGTAAAAAAAATAAAAATCCATTAAATACTATTTTTAAATAAGTACATCGTGCTATTTATATTGCCGATTCAAGTTAGAATAAATTTTGATACGAACGCACTAGACAAGTCATAAGAACTTAATATATCTTTTTAATTATTTTAAATTTTAATTTAAGTATGCATTAATACACATTAAACAATTAAAAACTTTTAACAATTAATATCTTTTTCTAAATAATGAAAACTTTGATGAAAACATCGTAAAATCCTTTTTTTTCAAATACAGAAAAAAGGTTTTCTCAAAAGCCAAAATAAATCTCAAGAATAAAATAACAAAAAAAGACAAACAAACAAAATATCTCGAAACATAAATGCAACCAAAAATTTTAAAATGTAAGTTATTAAAAAAAAATTATTCATCTGTCATAAATTGATTTTTGGTCTTTCCCATGATGTTTAAAATATTAAAACAGTTTTTGTTGAGAAACTAACTTTTTTTTAAAACAAAACATATTTATGGAAACGCAAATCCTTAGAAAAGATCATATCAAATACAGCGATTAATCTACTATAACATTGCGACCGTTGAAAATAAAAGCATTGACCGATACGAACTCACTGATATTTGTATATCTATTTATACAAAATAATATTCGTACTCTTTTCTTGTCATGAGCTTCCTGACACATGTTCCAATACGTACTATTTAAAAGCTCCCGCTGTTAGATCTAGCAATCGGCATCTAAACAAAACATGACGTAACATCCGGAAAATTTAAAAAAAAAAACATTTTGATAATATCATCTGTGAATTTTGGTTTTCAGTCATGCGATGGACTAACAGCTCCCAATTTAAGAACATCACAATTTTAAGATATATTGAAGAATATTTTTGATTCATTTATTTCACCATATATCGTTAAATGAATGCGTTAAATAAATGCGTTAAATAAACGATTCGGTTAAAATCTGAGTTCACTTATGAGTTTTCTATAGTGAAAACTAGAATTAAACTAGTAATATTTTCTCATATATTGAACCGCAGTCATTTTGTGATAAGATACATACATATATTCATTTTTAATTTTAGTTTTACACTCGTGTCACTATTGATTTTAAGAAATGGTGTTATTTATCAATTAAAAAGAAAAATTGACATTGGAAAAAACTAGAATATGTGTTATGACATAAATTTTGTACCTTCAAGATTATGCTAGGCTGTGTTTCGGTTGATCAGCCCTGTTTTAGCCAGTCTCTCCCGTGATGACCTTTTTTCCTTGAATTCTAGCCCTTTTTTAAATCAAATTGCTGAATCATTTTGTGAAAGATTTTTTTCGTGGAAAACAAGAAGTTTAAAAGTAAGATATTTATTAACTATTTCATGGACCGATTATTTTTTCGATCAATTTTTTTTAATGTTAATTTACTTAACATTTTTTTGGCCAGTAGACATAGCTTGGATCCAAAAATTCAGTAAAAATGAGTCATTTGACATCATTGTTGAAGATGAGATGTACGATATGAATATCTGACACGATTCTAGTCCACTGTTATGAAGGTACGAGCCAAAACACTTTTGATAGATTTATTATAGTCTTCTCTGATGTCTACTACATTTGGCTTAATCTATTTACAATATTTTAAGTGTTTCCATATCTTTGTTTACGGATTCCGGGTTTTATATACATTTAAAATATTGCGAGTAAAGTAACCGGTCTATATAAGCAAGATAAAAGCCTTAAAGTGATATTTTCAAAATAATTTTGAAAAGAATCTGACATACTTCGAGGAAGGATTATTGCTATCTGCAATTACTAATTACAACCATAGATGTCACCTATGAAGTTTTACTAAAAAATACGAATAATGTTTTGAATTGAAGCAAATACTGTGTACAAGTTTTCGAAATTTGACTAGTGCGTTGACAATCATGAGTAGAGCGGTGAATATTACGCAGTGTGTAAAGTGATTACTTAAACCAGTCGTAAGTCCTGTAAATACCTAATTAAGATATCAATATTCTATATAGTTAAGAAAAGTTGTTTACTATCTAAAAAGTTCTTCGAATGGTAGCATAGACATGTTTTTTCTCTGGAGCCATTAGCAAATTGCAAGAATAATTAGATTGAAATAAAACATGTGAATTTGGAATTTATTTCGCGTAAAGTTTATGAACAAACTAGGGAACCTTGGCGTTATTACAAGTAAGCAGATTCTCAGATAAGGGGAATGTAGTTTTAATGATCTTTAAAAGTATAATAAATCATCATTCCGCCGTAATAAAGAAACCTACTTGCTCCATATTATTCCGAAGTGATTTACGTATTAATTTGACAAAATCATTAAAGATTTTGGAAAATACCTATCCTTATATTTTGTTTTAAATATTATTAAATAATTAATTGATAATAACAGTATTTATGAACCGGTTTGTGGTTCTGTGGTGAGTATCGCTTTGTAATTTAGTGTCAGAGTTTCGAAGATCGAGCCCACTCTACCACAAATTGATTACTATTTTTAATAACGGGCTGCTTACGCCTACGAAAGCTTAAACAGCTGATAAGCTGCTCTAGCGTGCGCTGCTTCCGATTAATATTAATATAATTATAGAATTCTTCAAATGAATTGTCAATAAATAATAATAAAAGTTTTCCGATTATTACACAACGAGTGAGGATGAATGATTTTTGTTCCATCCATTTATATTTTGATCTCTGTTGTGGATTTGAGTTTTCCTTCACAAGTCACATATGAAATATAATCTCTCTAAAATGCAGTGTTTACATTTAGAACAAGACGGTCAGGGTCATTAAACACAAATATACATATAAACCACACACGCAAGTTCAGTACTAATAGAGCACGTTACACCGAGATAAGGTTGGATCAATATTCGCAATTTTACGTGTTTTTAATGTAGTACCTCGATAACAGATCCTCTCAAAATCAAGCTTTATTAACTTCCAGTTGTGTTTCTCAGAATGGGATCACATGTAATAGAAAAGGTACATCAAAATAAATATTATATCTACGCCAAGTGACCAGTAGTAAAATTCCCAATATATCAAAGTCAGGGCAGAAATGGCAAGAGACGGATTCTTCGAAGTACATAACCTCCTTAGTAAGACAAAATTGAACCTACGTATGCGCATAATAATTATACGATGCTGCATCTTTTCAGTGCTTTTCATGGCGTTGAATGCCAACTGTGGACTCTCACTATAGCTACCACAAACAAGACTGAATGTTTTTTTTTTAAAGATGGGAATTGCATTTATTTTTTACCTAGCTTATTATATGCGAGGTTTATCATTAAGTGGGTTTTTGTTTCTTGTAACTAAATAAAAGATGCTTTATCGCCGCAACGATTCAATACGGTGTCCCATATACCCTTGGGTGCGGACAGCGGTCAAATAGATCAGTTCTAACGATGATTAAGGCTTCGTTGTATTTCTTTCTCAATAATCAATCCATAAATTTGAATATGAATAGAATTTTCTTATAAAGACATAAAAGCTTAGCCGCTGCTTTCAAAGTAAGCTGGAATAATCCCAGACGAACCCTTCAATTTGTATAAAAGATTCTAAGGTATTCCGTCGTCTGCTTTGTATGATATTAAGAGTTATTTGTTATTCAAACATCTATCATTTCTCTTTTCACTCTCCTTTCATTTCAATTATTGATCACTCTTGCCTCTTTCCTCCATTCCGTTAGCGAACCATCTCTCCTCCCTGAGGTATTTTCAACGCCAGGGGTTGAGTTTAGGAGTAAACAACTTTTGGCGGCTATATCCTCTCATGCAATAAAACATAATATGATCCGGCGATATTAAGGGTGCTCTTTCGAATAAAATCAAGATTTGTGATGTAATAAAAATACTATCTATCTAGTGTAACTACTGCCAAGTCTCGAAAGAAAAACTATTAATCCAAGACCTCGCGACAAAAACCACACATGTCACTAACCCCTTTTTACAGAAGACAATAAAAAACAAATATCTTTTTTAGCATATTTCATAACGCAGCATATATTTCACTTTTATTTAAGTGAGATATAATTTTTATATAATTTTTTTGTGTTATTATTAACAAAGTTATTTAAAATTAATTTAAATAATACGTGTTTTTCTCCCAATATCTTCAATAACAACAAGAAATATTGATATTGTATGGTCAAATATATTCAGTATTGTTTTTTTGTATGTTCGCAACCTTTTCTATTGTGAATTTTAACTGTGACTGTAAAGTTACAGTTAAAAATATGCGTTCGTTAGAAAGTGTTTTTTTTTACATATTTATTATGAGTTGCATAATATATGCAGGTTGCATAGGTTCATTTAATATCTCAAGTATTTTGTGGTGCTTGTCAATGTAGAACGTTTTATGATTTTATTTCAATAAAATTCACGAATCAAAAATTAGTTAATTAATTTAAGTAAAATTAATAATTTCAAAATAATATATTATTATCATTATAATAAATTATCTTAATATAAATATATAAATATAATTATCTTAATAATATATTAAAATAAATTATCATAACCAAATTAGGGTTAAAACGCTTTATTTGTGATCTAAAAGGTTTCATTTTGTCGGTTAACATAAACTGTAATAACAAAGAGTTCTTGACATACGTATCATAGATATATATCTAAATCTTGAAGTGACCATAAAACAAATACACCAGAGAAAAATCATATTATTATAAAATATAAAATACTATGTGTTGTTTGTCTGCCTATGCGTTAATATATTTGCATATTTTCTACAAAATTGCACACCCTTTGAAATATCTAAACCAAATAACGAATTGATACTAACACTTAAGTACCCTACCCAAAGCATTTTGAATTTTATAGGCTGTGTTTTAGGGCGATTCCCCTGACGGCTTCCTTTATTCTGTTCTCTATTTTCCCGACTATTGACATTTGTAGTTATGACTAAGACGGCAATATTTTTATGCTCTTTCTTCTCTTTATGTTGTAGAAGCTATTGTGTCTGTTCGAATGATACTTCTAGTATATTCAATTTTAAAAATATAATGTTGGAATTCATACATAAAGTTTGATAGTTTCGCAAATTTTAGAACCTATGTATGAGAGATGACAATGGTCGTAGAATATAGAAAAAGCCATGTATATACATATACCTTATACATCCGCTTCCGTAGCGTAATGGTCAGCATGCTCGGCTACCGTTCTGGAGGTCCCGGGTTCGATTTCCAAGGGGGGTAAAATAAAAAATAGTGAATTTTTTCATTGTCATATTTATTCAATATTACCCTGGACTGGTACCTGAAGCGGAGGGCTGATCCCCTTTTCTTCATGTGTAAACGATCAAGATAACACAGCGTTTATATGACGCAGTGCCCTATGCACCATTGGGGTGCGGATAAGGGTTTTATTATTATTATTATTATACATATAAATAGAACGCAAAAATAATGATGTCGATTTGTGTTTATAAATTTATCGTACATAAATTAAGCTACTCACATCTAAAGTTGGGTCGTTTTCGACAGGCAGAAAAGTTAAAAAAGTTACAGGTGCTTATAAGAAGAAGTTAATATAATATAGCATATTTAAAACCTTTTGAGTTATCAAGACTAGCCAAAAGATGGTCACTCTGCATAACCCAACCACATTTCGAAACCACGTGTCTTTGAATGACCTCAAACCCCTAGTTTCATACATTTGCCAAAAGGTTCTGCAAAATTCATATAATACTAACTTAAAACTAGAAATCGTTCGCCAGTTCAAGAAAATCGAAACGACCGTTAAATAACGCCGCGGCTTAGTTTTGGGCATCGTGCCCAGAGATGGCGCCTGTGGTCTTGTTGACTGAACAAGATAATCGATGCAACTCCACAATTTATATAATTTCATTGCACACACAATGGTGCATAGGGCACAGTTATCGACACAATGTTTATAAAAATAAAATAAAAACTGGAAATACATAAAACTAAAATTCCCCCGAGAAAGCCTAACCCGAGATAACTAAAAAAAATCGTTGTGAAAAATTGTAAAATCTCCAATCTCCCATTATTAACATTTAAAACGAGTCTTCTCACAACGCTTATATATTTTGAAACTCCTATAAAGTTGCGCTTATTGAATTTTACTGATAAATTATTTATTTTAATAAAGAATGCACGATTGAACGATTCATTTAGAGTGATACCAAAAGGGTATACTGAGTCAGTAAATTTATCAACATAATCTTACCGTAAATAAAATCATTTGCCATTCTAACTCCAATATTTGGAGATCGGTTGACATCTGGCCAACGTCATTGCCCATCGTATAGTAGTCAGATGGGTGACATTAATGCCACGAGATAAGTGATACACATTTTCGCAAATGCGAATTCATATATCATACCTTTCTGATATTACAAAGGTATGTATGAATTGCCTTGTTAAAGATATAACTGATATCTGATAGCGAGTGTCATACATTAATATGAGTGGGATCAATTTAGATTATTCTCTGATAATGATCTCACGGAAAGTTTATACGAAAATGCAATATTTAGTTACTTTATTAATTCTGTGGCTATCCTGCCATATTAATCCCTTCTCGACAGAACATTATAGACATTATAAATTTAGATGTATATATATATATATATATATATATATATATATATATATATATATATATATATATATATATATATATATATATATATATATATATATATATATATATATATATATATATATATATATATATATATATATATATATATATATATATATATATATATATATATGTATATATTTATATATTTATATATATGCATTTATTCTTTACAACTAGTTATATAAGTAAAATAACAAAAAAATGTGTCTTTTGTGTAATTTATTTCACTAAATGTTCGATTCAGGAGAATATATGTATATATACATACTTTTTAAATACAAGATATATAAGATTTAAATTTTGTACTGACATTTCTTCTATAGTTTTTTTCTACATATGTTTTATTTGGTCAGTGATTGTCCGAAAGTCCGTTTGCTGATGTCAGTAACGACGAAACCCGATCACTGGGCAGATAAAATATATGTGGAAAAACTATATAAATGTAAATTTACTATACATATATAGAGACGAATAAAATGCAAAAACAGGGTTCGCTATTTTACCAGATAATCTGTCTCAAAATTATACACTTTATTATATGGGAAAGGAAATGAAGGAGAAATAATAAGAAGTAAAAAAAAAAAATAATAATAATAAATAAAAAAATAATAATAATAGCAATTGGTAATTAAACCGAGGTTGGATACCCGAACTCATTCAAGCTTGTGAAATTTACCGCGAAGTTAAATGAATATTTTTTAAGTAATCAAAAGAACATCTCATTGAAATAATATCCCTCGAACTTTATTCCAATACATAAGTATATATATATTTATAGTTGTCAAGAATGAAAATATTTAAAAATAACAGTGCCAAATGGATCAAGTTTGTTTTTAAAGAATCTATCCACTTAGAAAAACTTGTGTAGGAATTTAGAATTGTTAAAAGCATCGACACAAAGGAATTTCCGAAACGTATTATTTCTTTTACAATAACAATACGCCCTCTTGGCAGTAATGGTCGGTGTTCTTATCTACTCGAAATAATGGTCTTTGTTAAAGCTACGTGAATTTAAATTACTCTAAAACGCACGCGAAATATTTTTTTTCGGTTACATTCTCCGATATTCGTATAGAATCAAAACCATCAATTTCCCAGGTTTGTAACGATCATTTAATCGAATTACACAGAAACGTTTTTCCTTCAATGGTATAGTTTGAGGTACAACTTTGTTAATTCAAAGAGCAGTCCTTTTTGATCCTAAAGGTGTTCTTTTTAAAAGTGAAATTGATATTCTTATTCCTATGTGTTTTTTTCAACCCTTATCAGCACCCAATGGTGCATAGGGCACTGCATCTTAGCGACGCACCGTTATCTTGATCATTAATTGTATGAAGGAAAGGTGGATCAGCCCTGCGCTTCTTGTACCAGTCCAGGGTGATATTAAATAGATATGAGAATGAAAATCACTCATATTTATTTTGACCCCCCTGGAAATCGAACCCAGGACCTCCATCACCGTAGCCAAACGCGTTGACATGGAGGTGGTCTCAATATGTTTGAGTATTCACTAATATTTATATTTCATACTATTTTCATAGGCGGCCCGTTATTTAAAAAAATGCGCTTTAGTGTCGCATAGACGCTCGACTACTTAACTGGGGTCGCGGGTTCGATTCCCGCCTATCGCAAAGTTATTTGGGAATATTTATTTTCAGTTGATATGGGTATTTGCAATGTATTTTTGACAAATACTTTTACATCCTTACTATTCTACCTGGAGACAAATACTCAATTAAATAATTCTATATAACATATATAAAAGCATACGACGGGAACAAAAAAGTGGTAAATATACGAAACCAATACCACAATATTATATTATTTTTAAATATTATAAATATCATTATATTAATTATATTTTGTAGATTGATGCATTTGACTCTCGGCCCTTTTCGTTTTTTTTCCACCCCGTGTAGCGTGCCTGATCTCAAATAATAATGAAATACATATTTAACATAAAACTTAAATGTTCTTAACATAAGTAAATTTTACAAAATTAAACGACTTCTTTAATCGTTTAATTTTGTATAGTTTATTGATATAATGTATGCTTAACTAAAATGAGTAATAATCCACTGAAGCATAACTCAATTTATATAACAACCAAACAATAATCGTTTAGACCATACTTTACATTTGCTAATAATTAATTGAAGAAAAAACCTACATATCAATTTATGTATTTGATAGATTATTTCTGCCTTTAAAAAAGGGTTGTACTCGGGCAGACTGTTCCCTAAAATTAGAAACACTCAATTTATATAACAACAAAACAATAATCGTTTGGAACATACTTTACATTTGCCAATATTTAATCGAAGAAAAAACCTACATATCAAATTATATATTTAATAAATTATTTCTGCCTTTAAAAAAGGGTTGTATTCTGGCAGACTGTTCCCTAAAATTAGAAACACTCAATTTATATAACAACAAAAAATAATCGTTTGGACCATACTTTACACATGCCAACATTTAATTGATGAAAAAACTGACATATCATATCATATATTTAATAGATTATTTCTGCCTTTAAAAAAAGGGTTGTATTCTGGCAGACTGTTCCCTAAAATTAGAAACACTCAATTTATATAACAAAAAAAAATAATCGTTTGGACCATACTTTACACATGCCAACATTTAATTGAAGAAAAAAACTTACATATCATATCATATATATAATAGATTATTTCCGCCTTAAAAAAAGGGTTGTGAATACAACTCTTTTTTTTAAGGCAGAAAAGGAGTCTGGCAGACTGTTCCCTAAAATTAGAAACACTTAAATAATATCATGGAACATAACGGAGGTAGTAAAATAATATTACAGAATATAACCAAGATGGTGTTTGAATTTCCCGAAAACGACATGAAAATAAATTGGTGTTCTAACCACAAAACTGTGTATTTCTGGTTTACTGAGGATAAGTTTAAAGCTTATGTGCTCAGAAATATAATAGATATACAAAGACCATAGTAATACACAAAGGGTGAACCGGAATCTAAACGGACGATGCTATTTTGCTTGTATTTATTTTCTACACTGTGTGCCCAACAATTTAGACAATTTGAGAAAAATTGGCTTTTTTATTTATTTACATTATATCCGTTTTAATCAACCCTCGTCCGAAACCCGATGGTACATAGCCCACTGCATCATAAAAACGCAATGTTATCTTGATCGTTAACACTTAAAAGTGATCAACCCTCCGCTTCAGGTACCAGTCCAGGGTAATATTGAATAAATATTAGAGTGAATATCACTTATATTTTTTTGACCCCACCCTAGGAATCCAACCCGGGACCTCCAATACGGTAGCCGATCGTGTTGACCATTACACTACCGAGGCGGACAACTACTATTACTATTTATTCGAATAGTAAGTCATATATCACATATGCGTATTTTGAATCATTGAGCTTTTTTGTGTTGAGGCGAAACGCTTATAAGTTAAAATGTTACAAGTTTAATACAAATAAAATGTTTTTACAATGATTTATATATTTTTTACGTGTACGTGACAGAAACAAATAATTTAAGATTTGTAAATATAAAAGATGAAAAATAATATATTAAAAAAAAATAGAAAAAGGACATTTTTAAGTCCAAAGTTAAAATCTAGTGTATGTGTGCGTGCGTGTGTGTTTATAAATACTCTCCCTTATCTAGTTTTTAATACCTTAGAAATAAAAGTATCATTAATTATCATGAACGAAAGCTAGTCAGTCTTATCCTTCGGGTGTCAGTCTAGGGCAGAGATCGGCAAACTTACTAATCAGATAAGCCAAATATTGTGCAAACAGAATCTCACACAATAAATTGAAAACACCGAAAAACAAAACAAAAAGTTCCCTCTCACCATATTTATTTTTTAAAAACCCTGTATAACTTCTTATCTCTAAATTTAGACATGATCGTAACATATCCACGATAAATTTGTTTTTGTATTATATTTTATTTGATCCATGGAAGAGATATTCATTGATGTAAAAGTATAGATCCTAAGACATGTATAAAGCCAAAGAAATGTTTATAAAAATAACCGCATCCGGCCCGAGAACCGCTGTCTACTGACCCCATGTCTAAGGTGACATATCGCTTACTCCTTTCAAGAACGTCAAAAATCAAAAAACTTGATTTTTCAGGAGAACGTTTTTAAAATTTAAAAATATAATACAATGTATTCAAAATAAAATCAAGCCACTTTTTCAACTTTTTACTGTGCATCAAATCTTTTTAGGTAAAACCTGAAGATTTTTTCTCCATTTGAAAAATATTTAGTATATTTAAAAAAATAATTAAACAATACATTTTCTTCCAAATGCAAAAACAACACTTTCTGCCCTGTAGCGCGTAAATATTAAGTTAAAAATATGCTGCTTTTGCTGGGATATAGTACATTTTTTGGGCATTCCGAAAACATGCTCAGTTGAAAATTGTCGATTTTTTTATATATGACGTTGTTGAAAGGAGTGAGCGATATGTGTCAATTATTTTTGTAAAAATACACGATATTCCGTCAGAAATTAAACCCGATAAAATTATGATTATTTTCTACTTAAAAGCAATCATAATTTTATTGGTATCTGAATACAGATGAAGAAATTTGTTGACATGGGAATATTTATATTTTTAATTAATATTGAAATCATTAATAATTTTGCCAACTGTGTATAATGTTAAGATTGGGATCGTTCCAGAGGATAATGGAAGTACTTATTTTCTCATGCGTAACTATTTGAGTTACAGCACTCATTTCGGAACAACAGCCCAGTAATATTAATAGTATAACAAAGGGTAGAAGGTAAATCTACCCCCACGCAAACAAAATGTTGTGGTTATCATGTAATATATTACGTACCGTACAACAAAAATAATACAAGACAGTATACAACTGATCGAGGAAAATTTATATGAATATTGTAGTACGTCAACTGCGTAATGCGGATAACTTTTATTTAAGCTTTTGACTTTTATTTCTAACGGCTTTTATATTTCGAAATGGATTGTCACTCAATATTGTCGGGAAATTAGTGATACTGAATAAAGTATTATAATTGACAAATGTTTTAAAATGAATAAACTTCAATCATCTTCAGTTTGGGATCGATGGCCAGAGAGTGATCAAAATGTGTATGTAAAATTTAAAATGGAGAATTTATTATAATGGGTACCAATTAAACACGTGAGAGGAACATATGAGAGGAAGACCGAGGAAAACTTGGCATAGTTAGATATGTCAAATACTTGAAAGTGCCCAGGTCAGGAGGCGAAATGATCGGCGGGTATGTGTATAAGGAGATATAAGTAAGATAATGTAAAAGACAGAGTGTTATGTGTTATGTGTTCTATTCTCTCTGCCTACCCCTGCGGGGAAGCGGCTTGATGGTTAGTTAGTTAGGTAAACATGTCAATCTAAAGTCGTTATTACTGGCATTTAAAAAAAAAATATTAAAATATTAACTGCTAAATATTATACGTGAACATGGATACTATTACTATCTACATGTAAATTAAGAAAAGGCGAAAATACTGATATATTTTGAATGGTTGGAAATTTAATTAAATATCTTCAGCATTTGTTTGTTCTAGGTTGATAATTCGATATTTCAGACATGTCGTTTGCTCCAGGCTAACACAACCTAATAATATTACCAGGGTAGCATGTTTTCAGATGGGATGGAGACAAAAGGTATTTATCCTAACTGATACGGAGCTCGCATCCCTCAGGCCAGAAGAAATGTTTTCTTATACGACAGTAATAAAATTATCCTGTCTTATATAATTAATAGGGGTGATTTCCCCCCATTACGTTCACAAACAGAGGCATTAGCTATGCCTTAATACAGTTTACGTAAAACCGGATCGATATTCAGTTATCAGAATAGAATCATTCGGCTCCCATTCACGGGAAATGGTTACCCATAAAATTGTGTAATGATTTATCTATTCGTGTAATCTGTGATTCATTACCATGTACAAATAGAAAAATAATACAGCATTGAAAGTCTCTAGAATTCTTTTTAGTGTCACAATTTCAAACAAAACAAAAATACTTTTAAAGGTGTACAAACTCAAATTTCCCGCAATAAATTGATGGTGGCACCCGCCGTGTGGCATGTTGCTCCATCTTGTTGAAACTACAGCTCTGTCACATCAATGCTATTCATCTGAGGTACGATGAAGTCAGTAATCATGGTTCTGTAGCGCTTTTAATTGACCGTAACGTTCTGGCCGGCATCGTCTTAAAAAAATGTGGGCCAATGATTCCACCTGCCCATAAAGCACCCCAAAAAGTGACTTTTAATGCATGTTTATATTTTGCGTTGAAAAAGAGGATCAAGCTGCATATTGTTTTTGGCCCATTCACCGAACCTACGACACGCATAATGGTCATTTAGTCTATTCATGGTGAAACGGCAAAACGTACTGACTACAAATTAACTGCCAACTGTCAAATTTATGTATTTCTGCCAAATCAAATCAAATCAACTGTCAAGTCAACTGTATTTCTACAGACTGTCAATTATTTTAATATTTTCTTAGATGGAGCCTATTAAAATTCAGCACGTTTCTTGAAAAAAGTTGAAGGATAGTACAGACGCTTTATATTTATAGATGTAATAGTTGTACTTTTTTGCTAAGCGCCCCTCTATTGTGAATACTTCAATGATCGAGGGTACAATGTGGTATGTTATAAATAATTGAAATATGTAGTAGTAAACAATCGTATTCGTATCTTAGCTAGAATTTATAGGTGGTGCTGCCATTCGTGAGAATTAGTGATTTTTAAACCTTTCTTTAATTGATCCTTCTGTGGCTAGTGCTTTGTTTAAATGAAAAAAATCTTGTATTTAAATGTAGCTGTGATCAGTCTTAGGGCGCTTATCCACTACCCGGAATTAAGTGTAATTTTACTATCCGGCACGTCAGTTAGCATTTTAAAATGACGATTGGCTTGGATTGGCTTGTGCTTTTGTCCATCTTTCTTCGGATCGGAGCTTTTGATCGATGCGTGAACACGTTGCGCGTAAATTCGATCGTAAAATCGTCGTTTTAAAACGCTAACTAACGTGCCGGACGGTAAAGTTCTGTGTAATTCCGTGTAGTGGACAAACGCCCTTACTGTTGAAAAAAATTAATAACCCAAAATTCCTTTATTTTAAAAGATTGTCTGTATATAGGGTACCGAGGATGCGGAAGGTAAAAAAAAATACATTATCTTTAAATATAAAATAAATATGTAATGCGTCTTGTAAAGTGTTTTATGAATATTTAAACGGAAAGAAAAATTGCCACATAATTTAACAAGACAATTTTCTACAATAGCCTCTTTCAAATCAATATCTGGCGCAAATTGCTCTGCCCCACCTTACCACTGCGTGACCCAATTGGAAGCTTGTAAATGCACTGGAAATGTGGATATTTCAATATGGCATTATACTACAACTAGACGAAAAGGTAAGTAGTAATTCAACCAACCTAGCAACGAGCAACCCTTGTAATACGATAAGCATATAAGTACATATGTGCAAACACGTGTTATGTTCTCGATAGCTAACATGAATATTTCAACCTAATGCACATTTTTCTAATGTACTTAATTTTTCAAACATCTCAAAGTAATTACGGAACCAAGTCGGGAAAATGGCCGATTTGTCTAAATTATTATTTTATGAAAGAGTGCAAGGCTATAATAAGCATTTTCGTTCACATATTTTTTTGTGGAGATCCACCAAGCCACCTTATGCGCCTTGTGGGTGGAGGTCTTTTTGCATACTTAAAAAAAAACTATATTATTTATACATAATATACACCCAAAAAGGAAAAAACTTAGTTAAGTAGGTACTTTCAGTACTGAAAGTGGATAAGTTAGGAGGCGGAATAATCGGGGGTTATGTATGAGGAAATGCATGAATGTGGAAGGGACGAAGAATGTTTTCATAGATAGAGCAGTGTGGCGCTCTATTTACATATCTCTCTGCCTACCTTCTCGTGGAACCAGCGTGATGATTAGCTATTTAATTGGGAGCCTTCCAAAGGTAGGTAGGTGCTGATATAATAATACCGGAGATAGATGATATTTTTGATATTGAGCTTTTTTTGAAAGCACAAATATTGAACTTGTTTCGCAAAACGATTGAGTTGGATTCGAACCGTAAGATTACACAATTTCAAATTTGAAATTGATAAAGTATCATCGTGTCTGAATAAACCACCGTTTTCCTTACCATTGAGTAGACTTGAAGTACGTTTACAAGGTACATGGTGACCTCTAGGTCTGGCCTTACACGAACCCTCCTTAACTGGTATTACCAAGTTTTATTGGTGTTCCGACACGTTATCGTAAAGCTAATTTACCCTGCGGGATTACGTATATATGTTACCTTGTTTGCGGTTTGTATCTACACAATATCACATATCTAATGATTGAGCTGAAATTTTTTCCCTGTAATTAGATATATATACCGCAATTAACTACTATCAGGGCATCGATTACATACGAAAATTAATGTTTAAGTACGTAGTATAGATAACTTTACTTTAAGTTAAATAATGTATTTAATAATAAAAAAATTGGCGATGACAACTAGCAACAAAAATTGAAAATACTGATCGACAATCCGTTTTGAAATGTGAAAATCTCCAAAAAAAATCTGAGGAAATATAAATTTTAAAAATGATGAAATAGTTTGGTAAATAATCACAATTTTATGGATAGATTTCAATATTCTTTTTAAGCTTGTCTTAAAAAAACATTACAAATACATATTCCACAAAATCGTTCAAAATATTTTGAAATACTCTGTAGAAGCTATTTTAGTCCTAGGGCTATTACCGTGTCTCTTTGGTTAAACAACTCTATAAATAATGTCTTTTATGCTTGAAACTGACAAAATAAATTTAATCAAATTCCGTACTGTATGTTTGTATGAAACTCCACATTTTTCCTTAAAGAAGTTTCTTGAATTTAAAAACAGTTTTGTGACGTAACAGAAAATGTATTTTTACTAGTACCCAAATAAAATTTAATTTAAAACTACTTTAGTAAAAAATCGAGGAGAAATATCAAAAGTTATAAAACTCATAATTCTTATTTTGACCCATGTTTGTATAACCGTTTATTTAATTGTATGTAGGGTCCTAGTGCGGTAGTAACTTGATCGTTAGTTACATGAAGGTAGGGTGATCAGTTGGTACTAAGCTCCAGTTCCTCGGACGAAGAAAATGATATATATTTGATGACATACATTTGACGTAAGTGAGGAACTTAGAGCAACGAATATTACCCCTATTTGGAAAAAAATGGAGAAGGAATAGTAGGAATTATTATTTACAAAGAGTAAAAAGAAAATTGCAGTTATGCTGAACTAGGGTACCCTGTATACCTGCACTCGTTCAAACCCTTATCCGCACCCCAATGGTGCAAAAGGCACTGCATTATATAAACACATATTATCTTGATCGTTAACACACGAAGGAAAGGTGATCAGCCCTCCGCTTCAAGTACCAGTCCAAGGTAATATTGAATTAATATTGAAGTAATATTATATATATTTATATATATATATATATATATATATATATATATATATATATATATATATATATATATATATATATATATATATATATATATATATAAAAATATATATATGTATATATATATATATATATATATATATATATATATATATATATATATATATATATATATATATATATATATATATATTGTACATACATTGTTTTTTTTTTCTAATTCACAAATTAAAAATAAATGATATGAAAAGAAAGCATGTAGGTACTTTATGTTTTCAATTAAAAAAACAATTTCATTACATATGGGGAAATCTTTAATTACATACATTGACAGTTGGAAAACACGCATTATATAATAAATACTAAAATACCTTACAGGTTCAATTGGCTTGGTAACAATCCCTTCAAGTTAAATCAGGTCAACCTGTAGTTGGCTCCGGTGGATAATTCCATTCTTATCAGTGACAAAACGGAGATATCAAAACCACTTTACTTAAATATAGATCTACCTTTGTTAATCGTAAGGTCTTTATACGCCATTTATGTACGTATATGGTAAATGGGGGAGTTCAATGGATATACATACGTAACCACTATATTTCTGCTATGCAATTTACTTCGTAAAACCAGCAATGGAATGTATCCAATGAAAATAATCAATATCCCCTAAAACGAGATACAAACCTCTAACGCTCCCGTATTAAAAATCATTTCGACGTATCCAAAAAGTGAGTTAACAAACATTGAATAATATAATTTAAATTTGAAGTACTAACTTTGTGATTTTCCATTTTATAATTAGATGTAACATTGTTTTAAAATCAGTATAAATATTTTAATTTTAACTTTATTATAATGTCTACCGGTTTTGAAGCTAACCGATTCTTCTCAAGTCTGATTAATACTAGTAATAATCATTCTAGAGACATCTATTTGCTTAACGGACGTAACGTAACAGACTTTTATTTTCTTCTTCATCTTTGATGAGATGTCAAAAAATAATATGAAAAATAACTCCTATAATTGGAGACAATCCAGATTTGTATTTGGACACACTCAAAATGTTGTAAAAATAACTGATTACTCGAATTATTATCTCAGTTATTTTGGTTATCCATTTCCAATTTACAGATTCTTAAATTTATTGCTATCAGTTACTATCTGATCTTGTATATGTGAATGTAAACTGATGTTACATATTGATACACATAACTGTTGTACCCTGTACTTCCAGCCCAGTAGTAGGCTAATAGCTTTTTGAAATTCACATATATCAGTTGGTAAATACAGTTATTGGCTCAAAGGTTCGGGCATGTGGGTAATTACTTCCATAATTTTCTCCTGCAAAGTTGGTTTTAATCCGACCCGCGTGTGAATTGAACATGCTTTTTAATAAAATTAAATGTGAAAATAATAACTAAAATAGCACTATACGTGTCAAAATGTCCATTGTAATTTATTAGGTACGCTAATGTTCTGGGATAATAGTTTTAATCTGTATAAATTTGTTATATATTCTGAAGAAAAAAAAACACGGATTGGTAATACGGATTTTTAATAATGTAGAATAATGATAATAATGGTTTTAAAACTAAGATTTTTTCAAAAGTAAAATTTCATTTTAAAAATTATTATAGATGTCTCAAAAAGAAGAGGAAATTTACGGAGAGGGAAAATGGAATTCTTTGAGTGTGCTAAGGGGTGGGTGGAGTGATCAATCTGTACGCGTGTGTGTGACATTTACCATTCTGGACATTCATACACCACATAATTTTTGATCACTTAAGTTGAAGCAACATCAAGCGAGATTCTTATGAAGTAAAAAGCAATCTTCTTAATTAAAATAATAATTAATAACCATATCCGCTCCCTAGGTGGAGCATATGGAGTCCACAAACTGTCTCTAGGCTTTTCTGTCGGCTGCCAGCTCCCTTGCATCCTCCCAAGTCAGATCTTCTTATTTATATTAAATAAATTATTACATAAATGGTAAGATATTGCCGCTGACAGGTTACAAGTCCTGTAAACGGCCAACAACCTCCATGTTCCTTCTCCATAAATTGCTTTGTCTCTGAGACATCCATAATATATATTAAAACAATACCCCGGAGGATACATCCACTATTTATATTCTTACAAAGATTTGAAAATATTAAATATATCGTTAATGGTATATTGTTTCATTCAACCCTCACTCCTCACGACCTCACTTAACATAACTCTGAAAAGTTTTCGTAGAATTCTGTCTGGTTCGTGTCTAGCAAAATAAAACATTGTTGAAATAATAGTAAAAGCCGAAGATGTATGTCTGTAATATTTTAACAAAGTCAAAGTATGTTGATTTATTTTCTCAAACATAATAGAGATATATGGTGAAAATCTTCATCCAAAAGCGAAAATGTTTAAACTTTTTAGTATTTTGTCGCAAAAATTGGAGATGTAGATAGTCAGTATTTTTAAAATTCCAACTAGTTTTAGAAATAACAGTTTTTTTACGTGCTTTTTTAATTTTCAAAAAATATATTATTTTAACAAATTTTAAAGCTGTTTGTAGTTTTCAGGGTATATTTAATTACAGTATGTAAAAAAATAGAGTTGTAATTTTTTATTTAGTCAATTTATTATTGATAATTTTCAATTTAAAGGATGTTGATTAATTGTTTTAGGTTTTTTAAATGCATTTATTTCAATTGTTTGCTTAAGTTGAATAATTATTATTGTTATGTACATTAACCAATATTTATCTTTTTTTTTTCTTCTACAAAAGTATATTCTTGTACGCAAGTTAATTACAAATTAACTATAATCTTACACACAATAAAAAAATACCAAAGTGTTTCATCTAAATATCGCTGTCAATAATTGAGACATGTCCGATATATGGAACGAAGGCCAGCCCTGCTGTAGACTCTATGTCAGGCGACCGCGTTTTGGAGTCTATGCAATAATTTATTACACTATTTCGTATGTATTTTTTTTGGTGAAAATCAGATGATTTTGATCTCAGATGAGAATATTTTGTTGATCAATATAGTATTACAAAATCCCCATCTTGTAAATTGGAACTATCTATAAACTATCTTACCCGGGAAAAAATATCGAACATGCGCAATATCTGAGCATTTCAATGTGTATTTATTATATCTAAGTGCGTTTTATTTTTATCACATTACCCGATGTCAAAGTGTGTACAGTCACCCAGATAATATTTTTAACAAGCTAGATTTTAGCGAAAGCTCCTGCCAAGAAAAAAAAAGTATTACAAACTAGAGTTATAAACACAATTAATACGTAGGCACTCACTCTTATCGATTAATTGTTTTTTCCACAAGTTTTTCTTGTGCCAAAATTTTCAAATATTTGCTTTCTTTGATACGATTAGACATATCGTCGTTTACGAAAAAAGTTTATCGATTAAAACTTCCCATGTATTTTTTGTTCATTGTTATTATTTGTAATGAAAAATATTTTTATTCTACTAATATTAATAATTGAATTCTTAGAACACATATACAGTTATTGTTTATTTTCATCTGTTAATTCCTTAAAAATATTAATTTCATAATGAAATATTTAATTCAGTGCAAAAATCATAAGATTCATTCAACACAGGAATATTTAAATCAAAATCAATGATTGACCTATACATATTAATTTAACGTTTAAAAATTGTTAAAATCTCAATACAATTAAGTTTGAAAAATGTCTTCTTTTCCATGTTCGCTCCCTAGGTGGAGCATATGGCCAACACGAGTCGTCTCCGAGTCACTCTGTCACGCGCCATCTCCTTGGCTTCCTCCCAGGTCAGTCCGGCGTCTCGAAGTTCCGCTGAGTAGTCGGTGAATGGTCGTCAGCGGCCTTCCGGGGCGCCGGAATCCTCGGGGTTGGAAGAAGAGACATGAGGGGTTGATGCCCTCAAGTGGCATTCTAAGGACATGTCCCAACCATGTCCACCTTCTTCTCTTCAGGACTTCCAGTATGAGGGGCTGTTGAGTTCTTCTCCTCACATCGTCATTCCTGACGAAGTCATACCACTTTATACCCAGTATTCGCCTCAGGCATCTATTTTCAAAACTTGCTAGTTTCTTGCTTTGAGCTTTGGTGAGGTGCCACGACTCACATCCGTACAGCAACACTGTTAGGATGCAGGCGTTAAAGAGACGACACTTGGTTTTTGTCGAGTAAAGCAGTGAGTCCCAGACAGACAATGAAAAATGTAATGGACGAAAAAAGCATTTTTTCAGATTATTAAAAAATGTTGTTTCGTCGAAATTCAGTCCAACTCAGCTATATGAGACCGAAGACTATAAAGATAATAGTCATATAGTGTACAATGTACAATGATTCACAATTATTCTTGTAAGCATTGAGGATTTTTCGCCCAAGATTCCTGTCTTTTCAAACTGCCAAATCTGAATTCCTTAGAATCTTTTGTCCAAAATGTCCCTTCCCGAAAGTCTATAAATATAACTAAACGTCAACATACGAAAGCTTTCTGTGTTCATATTCTGTACAGATTACCATGCACCGCTTCATCGGAAACCCGCATTGAATGCCGTATACTTCGTTATTTGCAAATTATTTTTCTCTTCAATTTTGGAAATCAAAATTGTGATTTTTTAAATAAGCAGTATGTTTTTATTTCGTTATATAACTCTTTAATAGGTCGATCTTATTTCATTGGTATTAAACCTAATTCCCAAATTTCTTACACATCACAATTTCATTATTGTGTTTCAAATTCGAAACATTTATCATTATGTCAAATCCCACACGCTACTAACTAAACCACGACCCTACTTTTACTTTGAGTGTTAACATCGTAGAAATGTACTCAAAAGCGCGATATAATCTACAATAATAATTATTATTTTATGAATACACCTCAAATGGTGTACGTACCTACGTAAACTAGTTTGCATGCAACACGCCAACACTGCACTCACGGCAAATTTAATATGTGTTAAGAAATAATTTCGGAGTCCGAAAAACGAAATACATATATATGTATATACATATATATATATATATATATATATATATATATATATATATATATATATATATATATATATATATATATATATATATATATATATATATATATATATATATATATATATATATATATATATATATATATATATATATATATATATATATATATATATATATATATATATATTTATATATATACATATATATATATACATATATATATATATATATATATATATATATATATATATATATATATATATATATATATATATATATATATATATATATATATATATATATATATATATATATATATATATATATATATATATATATATATATATATATATATATATATATATATATATATATATATATATATATATATATATATATATATACTGTATATATATTGTTAGCGCGTTTAGCTAAGCTACCGCGATAGAGACCCTGGGTAACTTCTTTTAAAATCAAATGTTGCTTAGGAGTAACGCATTGAGTTCTCAAGTATATCCATCATTGATGCTCATAATCTCTAAACTGTATAGACTTTAAATCAAACAGTATACGCCTAAATGCACACTGCCCGCTTGCCCTATTTCTTTTACTCCCCATGCCTACATTTGGTTGTTGCCACCGATATTGGTACCAAATACATTTATTTATTACATAGGTATTTACAGTGTACCAAAATCGCTATTATTTATTTTTATTTATTTAGCATAGATTAGACTTTAACATTAAAAAAAACATAAATGACAAATTGATGATAATAGGGAAAGCAAACGAAAATGGGTATTTAGGGAGGAGGTAGAGAAAAAAGCTAAGGGAGGAGGTTTGATGGACAGTCAAGATTCAAATGATAAATAGAAATGTCTCAGACATTTCTTAAAAGTTATTAGAGAAGATGCATTTTTTACAAGGAGAGGTTATTCATTCTATAATTACTAAGTGTTTGCACCGAATAAAAAAGTTGAGCCACAAATTTCATTCATTCACAATTTTTGTCATTTGATTCACAATTTTGTAATTATGCAATTTTTCGACACTATATTGTTTTGCACTTGAAATTATATAAAGATATCTATGTACTCACTTTGTACAATAATATAACTACCTTCACATATCGATTTATCCCTATTTTCATTAAAAACCCATATAATTCGGTATATATCAATTACGGTCAACGGCCCTCTTCCATTCTGGAAAATATTTATTGAATGTCGAAAATTTTCATAGAAGCTTTGATCGAATGTGTATCTACAATAACAATGTACCCTGTTGAATGTCAACAATCAACAAGCGGTGAGACAAGGACACGAATATAAGACATGAAAACAATACTGAACATACAAAGTAGCGTGCTAATCGAATCACAAATCCAACAACAGACTGCCTAGTTGATTTAGTTATCATAATTTCATACAACAATATTGCCGTGGCAATGTGTGCTTGCTTTTTTTTTAAATTTCAGAAGCCGGCTTTGTACTGGCATTGACTGATATCATGTTCTAGCATTGTTTTTGAAAAATCAACATGGATGAAGAAGGATATGGTAGTCTGGGCATTTACAAGTCTTTGGCTAGTTTAAGTGATCACTTTATACAGGAAAGATTTTATTAAGCATTCGGACCTCACATACAAATGAATGAGTTTCTGCTTAATAAAAGATTTCCTTATCCCAACATAGATGTCTTTAGTGAACTCTCGCATACTATCAAGTTTCAAGAAGTAAGATTTGAGTAGTGTGGTTGTGAAATCATAGGTAGAATTGGTAAATATTATACGTATGTAAAGTGAGCCTATGACGGTCGTAAGCCCTGTAAATGCCCAGACTTCCATATTCTTCTTCATCTATGTTGAGATGTCACAAACAATGTAGAAATTAACTTCTTATTGGAGATAATCCAGATTTGTGAACAAGTACT